>NW_026737308.1:0-44478 GCF_949786415.1 Peromyscus eremicus | reverse complement strand
TTTCTGGTAAGGAAAGTCACTATTGCGCTCCCATTGCCATACACAGTGCAAATAGCACTCACGTCTGTTCCAGGCAAGTATAGTGTATTGGACTGAAGAGGAGCTACTGTTCTTGTCTGTTTCCTAAGCAGAGTTGAACTAGATATGGCCCGTGTGTGTAGGAAGCACAGTTCTTTTGTTCTGAGCAAGTTCACTGTTTGGACCCCATAGGAAACACAGTAGAGTAGAAGAGTGCTCTTTTCTCAAAAGCACAGTGTGTTTCTTGTAAGGCAAGCTAGAGTTTGTTTCCCAGTCCTAAATGGAGTTGAGTCACATGCAGTTTTTTGTCCTACGAGCAAGAGTTGTTTTCTGGTAAGACGAGTCACTATTGTGCTCCAATTGCCATACACAGTGCAAATAGCACTCACGTCTGTTCTCAGTAAGTACGGTGTATCGGACTGAAGAGGAGCTACTGTTCTTGTCAGTTTCCTAAGCAGAGTTGAACTAGATATGGCCCGTGTGTGTAGGAAGCACAGTTATTATGTTCTGAGCAAGCTCACTGTTCTGGCCCTATAGGAAACACAATAGAGTAGAAGAGTGCTCTTTTCTCTTAAGCAGAGTGTGTTTCTTGTAAGGTGAGCTCGCGTTTGTTTCCCAGTCCTAAATGGAGTTGAGTAACAGGCAGTTTTTGATCCTACGAGCAAGAGTTGTTTCTGGTAAGAAGAGTCACTATTGCGCTCCAAATGCCATACACAGTGCAAATAGCACTCGCGTCTGTTCCCTCAAGTACAGTGTATTGGACTGAATAGGAGCTACTGTTCTTGTCAGTTTCCTAAGCAGAGTTGAACTAGATATGGCCCGTGTGTGTAGGAAGCACAGTTCTTATGTTCTGAGCAAGCTCACTGTTTGGACCCCATAGGAAACACAGTAGAGTAGAAGAGAGCTCTTTTCTCTAAAGCAGAGTGTGTTTCTTGTAAGGCGAGCTAGAATTTGTTTCCTAGTCCCAAATGGAGTTGAATCACATGCAGTTTCTGGTCCTACAAGCAAGAGTTGTTTTCTGGTAAGGAAAATCACTATTGCGCTCCCCTTGCCATACACAGTGCAAATAGCTCTCGCGTCTGTTCCCAGCAAGTACAGTGTATCAGACTGAAGAGGAGCTACTGTTCTTGTCAGTTTCCTAAGCAGAGTTGAACTAGATATGGCCCGTGTGTATAGGAAGCACAGTTCTTCTGTTCTGAGCAAGTTCACTGTTCTGGCCCTATAGGAAACGCAGTAGAGTAGAAGAGTGCTCTTTTCTCAAAGTAGAGTGTGTTTTTGTAAGGCGAGCTAGCGTTTGTTTCCTAGTCCTAAATGGAGTGGAATCACATGCAGTTTCAGGTCCTACGAACAAGAGTTGTTTTCTGGTAAGGAAAGTCACATTGTGCTCCCATTGCCATACACAGTGCAAATAGCACTGGCGTCTGTTCCCAGCAAGTACAGTGTATTGGACTAAATAGGTGCTACTGTTCTTGTCAGTTTCCTAAGCAGAGTTGAACTAGATATGATCCGTGTTTGTAGGAAGCACAGTTCTTTTGTTCTTTGCAAGCTCACTGTTTGACCCCATAGGAAACACAGTAGAGTAGAAGAGTGCTCTTTTCTCTAAAGCAGAGTTTGTTTCTTGTAAGGTGAGCTGGAGTTTGTTTCGCAGTCCTAAATGGAGTTGAATCCCATGCAGTTTCTGGTACTACGAGCAAGAATTGTTTTCTGGTAAGAAGAGTCACTATTGCGCTGCCATTGCCATACACAGGACAAATAGCACTGGCGTCTTTTCGCAGCAAGTACAGTGTATTGGATGGAAGAGGATCTACTGTTCTTGTCAGGTTCCTAAGCAGACTTGAACTAGGTATGGCCGTGTGTGTAGGAAGCACAGATTTTTTGTTCTGAGCAAGCTCACTGTTCGGACCCCATAGGAAACACAGTAGAGTGGAAGATTGTTTATTTCTCAAAACCAGAGTGTGTTTCTTTTAAGGCGAGCTAGCGTTTGTTTCCCATTACTAAATGGAGTGGAATCACATGCAGTTTCTGGTCCTACGAGCAAGAGTTGTTTTCTGGTAAGGAAAGTCACTATTGTGCTCCCATTGACATACCCAGTGCAAATAGCACACGCGTCTGTTCCCAGCAAGTACAGTGTATTGGACTGAAGAGGAGCTACTGTTCTTGTCAGTTTCCTAAGAAGAGTTGAACTAGATATGGCCCGTGTGTGTAGGAAGCACAGTTCTTTTTTTCTTAGCAAGCTCACTGTACTGGTCCTATAGGAAACACAGTAGAGTAGAAGAGTGCTCTTTTTCTAAAGCAGAGTGTGTTTCTTGTAAGGCGAGCTAGCGTTTGTTTCCCAGTCCTAAATGGAGTTGAATTACTTGCAGTTTCTGGTCCTACGAGCAAGAGTTGTTTTTTGGTAAAAATAGTCACTATTGCGCTGCCATTGCCATACACAGGACAAATAGCACTGGCGTCTGTTCCCAGCAAGTACAGTGTATTGGACTGAAGAGTACCTACTATTCTTGTCAGGTTCTTAAGCAGAATTGTACTAAATATGGCCGTGTTTGTAGGAAGCACAGTTCTTTTGTTCTGAGCAAGCTCACTGTTCTGACCCCAAAGGAAACAGAGTAGAGTAGAAGAGTGCTCTTTCCTCAAAAGCAGAGTGTGTTTCTTGGAAGTCGAGCTAGCGTTTGTTTCCCAGTACTAAATGGACTTGAGTCACATGCAGTTTTTTTTCCTACGAGCAAGAGTTGTTTTCTGGTAAGACAAGTCACTATTGTGCTCCAATTGCCATACACAGTGCAAATAGCACTCGAGTCTGTTCCCCGCAAGTACAGTGTATTGGACTGAAGAGGAGCTACTGTTCTTGTCAGGTTCCTAAACAGAATTGAACTAGATATGGCCCTGTGTGTAGGAAGCACAGTTCTTTTGTTCTGAGCAAGCTCACTGTTCGGACACCATAGGAAACACAGTAGAGTAGAAGAGTGCTCTTTTCTCAAAAGCAGAGTGTGTTTCATGTAAAGCGAGCTAGCATTTGTTTCCCAGTCCTAAATGGAGTTGAATCACATGCAGTTTCTGCTCCTACGAGCAAGAGTTGTTTTCTGGTAAGGAAAGTCACTATTGCGCTCCCATTGCCATACACAGTGCAAATAGCACTCACGTCTGTTCCAGGCAAGTATAGTGTATTGGACTGAAGAGGAGCTACTGTTCTTGTCTGTTTCCTAAGCAGAGTTGAACTAGATATGGCCCGTGTGTGTAGGAAGCACAGTTCTTTTGTTCTGAGCAAGTTCACTGTTTGGACCCCATAGGAAACACAGTAGAGTAGAAGAGTGCTCTTTTCTCAAAAGCACAGTGTGTTTCTTGTAAGGCAAGCTAGAGTTTGTTTCCCAGTCCTAAATGGAGTTGAGTCACATGCAGTTTTTTGTCCTACGAGCAAGAGTTGTTTTCTGGTAAGACGAGTCACTATTGTGCTCCAATTGCCATACACAGTGCAAATAGCACTCACGTCTGTTCTCAGTAAGTACGGTGTATCGGACTGAAGAGGAGCTACTGTTCTTGTCAGTTTCCTAAGCAGAGTTGAACTAGATATGGCCCGTGTGTGTAGGAAGCACAGTTATTATGTTCTGAGCAAGCTCACTGTTCTGGCCCTATAGGAAACACAATAGAGTAGAAGAGTGCTCTTTTCTCTTAAGCAGAGTGTGTTTCTTGTAAGGCGAGCTCGCGTTTGTTTCCCAGTCCTAAATGGAGTTGAGTAACAGGCAGTTTTTGATCCTACGAGCAAGAGTTGTTTTCTGGTAAGAAGAGTCACTATTGCGCTCCAAATGCCATACACAGTGCAAATAGCACTCGCGTCTGTTCCCTCAAGTACAGTGTATTGGACTGAATAGGAGCTACTGTTCTTGTCAGTTTCCTAAGCAGAGTTGAACTAGATATGGCCCGTGTGTGTAGGAAGCACAGTTCTTATGTTCTGAGCAAGCTCACTGTTTGGACCCCATAGGAAACACAGTAGAGTAGAAGAGAGCTCTTTTCTCTAAAGCAGAGTGTGTTTCTTGTAAGGCGAGCTAGAATTTGTTTCCTAGTCCCAAATGGAGTTGAATCACATGCAGTTTCTGGTCCTACAAGCAAGAGTTGTTTTCTGGTAAGGAAAATCACTATTGCGCTCCCCTTGCCATACACAGTGCAAATAGCTCTCGCGTCTGTTCCCAGCAAGTACAGTGTATCAGACTGAAGAGGAGCTACTGTTCTTGTCAGTTTCCTAAGCAGAGTTGAACTAGATATGGCCCGTGTGTATAGGAAGCACAGTTCTTCTGTTCTGAGCAAGTTCACTGTTCTGGCCCTATAGGAAACGCAGTAGAGTAGAAGAGTGCTCTTTTCTCAAAGTAGAGTGTGTTTTTGTAAGGCGAGCTAGCGTTTGTTTCCTAGTCCTAAATGGAGTGGAATCACATGCAGTTTCAGGTCCTACGAACAAGAGTTGTTTTCTGGTAAGGAAAGTCACATTGTGCTCCCATTGCCATACACAGTGCAAATAGCACTGGCGTCTGTTCCCAGCAAGTACAGTGTATTGGACTAAATAGGTGCTACTGTTCTTGTCAGTTTCCTAAGCAGAGTTGAACTAGATATGATCCGTGTTTGTAGGAAGCACAGTTCTTTTGTTCTTTGCAAGCTCACTGTTTGACCCCATAGGAAACACAGTAGAGTAGAAGAGTGCTCTTTTCTCTAAAGCAGAGTTTGTTTCTTGTAAGGTGAGCTGGAGTTTGTTTCGCAGTCCTAAATGGAGTTGAATCCCATGCAGTTTCTGGTACTACGAGCAAGAGTTGTTTTCTGGTAAGAAGAGTCACTATTGCGCTGCCATTGCCATACACAGGACAAATAGCACTGGCGTCTTTTCGCAGCAAGTACAGTGTATTGGATGGAAGAGGATCTACTGTTCTTGTCAGGTTCCTAAGCAGACTTGAACTAGGTATGGCCGTGTGTGTAGGAAGCACAGATTTTTTGTTCTGAGCAAGCTCACTGTTCGGACCCCATAGGAAACACAGTAGAGTGGAAGATTGTTTATTTCTCAAAACCAGAGTGTGTTTCTTTTAAGGCGAGCTAGCGTTTGTTTCCCATTACTAAATGGAGTGGAATCACATGCAGTTTCTGGTCCTACGAGCAAGAGTTGTTTTCTGGTAAGGAAAGTCACTATTGTGCTCCCATTGACATACCCAGTGCAAATAGCACACGCGTCTGTTCCCAGCAAGTACAGTGTATTGGACTGAAGAGGAGCTACTGTTCTTGTCAGTTTCCTAAGAAGAGTTGAACTAGATATGGCCCGTGTGTGTAGGAAGCACAGTTCTTTTTTTCTTAGCAAGCTCACTGTACTGGTCCTATAGGAAACACAGTAGAGTAGAAGAGTGCTCTTTTTCTAAAGCAGAGTGTGTTTCTTGTAAGGCGAGCTAGCGTTTGTTTCCCAGTCCTAAATGGAGATGAATTACTTGCAGTTTCTGGTCCTACGAGCAAGAGTTGTTTTTTGGTAAAAATAGTCACTATTGCGCTGCCATTGCCATACACAGGACAAATAGCACTGGCGTCTGTTCCCAGCAAGTACAGTGTATTGGACTGAAGAGTACCTACTATTCTTGTCAGGTTCTTAAGCAGAATTGTACTAAATATGGCCGTGTTTGTAGGAAGCACAGTTCTTTTGTTCTGAGCAAGCTCACTGTTCTGACCCCAAAGGAAACAGAGTAGAGTAGAAGAGTGCTCTTTCCTCAAAAGCAGAGTGTGTTTCTTGGAAGTCGAGCTAGCGTTTGTTTCCCAGTACTAAATGGACTTGAGTCACATGCAGTTTTTTTTCCTACGAGCAAGAGTTGTTTTCTGGTAAGACAAGTCACTATTGTGCTCCAATTGCCATACACAGTGCAAATAGCACTCGAGTCTGTTCCCCGCAAGTACAGTGTATTGGACTGAAGAGGAGCTACTGTTCTTGTCAGGTTCCTAAACAGAATTGAACTAGATATGGCCCTGTGTGTAGGAAGCACAGTTCTTTTGTTCTGAGCAAGCTCACTGTTCGGACACCATAGGAAACACAGTAGAGTAGAAGAGTGCTCTTTTCTCAAAAGCAGAGTGTGTTTCATGTAAAGCGAGCTAGCATTTGTTTCCCAGTCCTAAATGGAGTTGAATCACATGCAGTTTCTGCTCCTACGAGCAAGAGTTGTTTTCTGGTAAGGAAAGTCACTATTGCGCTCCCATTGCCATACACAGTGCAAATAGCACTCACGTCTGTTCCAGGCAAGTATAGTGTATTGGACTGAAGAGGAGCTACTGTTCTTGTCTGTTTCCTAAGCAGAGTTGAACTAGATATGGCCCGTGTGTGTAGGAAGCACAGTTCTTTTGTTCTGAGCAAGTTCACTGTTTGGATCCCATAGGAAACACAGTAGAGTAGAAGAGTGCTCTTTTCTCAAAAGCACAGTGTGTTTCTTGTAAGGCAAGCTAGAGTTTGTTTCCCAGTCCTAAATGGAGTTGAGTCACATGCAGTTTTTTGTCCTACGAGCAAGAGTTGTTTTCTGGTAAGACGAGTCACTATTGTGCTCCAATTGCCATACACAGTGCAAATAGCACTCACGTCTGTTCTCAGTAAGTACGGTGTATCGGACTGAAGAGGAGCTACTGTTCTTGTCAGTTTCCTAAGCAGAGTTGAACTAGATATGGCCCGTGTGTGTAGGAAGCACAGTTATTATGTTCTGAGCAAGCTCACTGTTCTGGCCCTATAGGAAACACAATAGAGTAGAAGAGTGCTCTTTTCTCTTAAGCAGAGTGTGTTTCTTGTAAGGCGAGCTCGCGTTTGTTTCCCATTTCTAAATGGAGTTGAGTAACAGGCAGTTTTTGATCCTACGAGCAAGAGTTGTTTTCTGGTAAGAAGAGTCACTATTGCGCTCCAAATGCCATACACAGTGCAAATAGCACTCGCGTCTGTTCCCTCAAGTACAGTGTATTGGACTGAATAGGAGCTACTGTTCTTGTCAGTTTCCTAAGCAGAGTTGAACTAGATATGGCCCGTGTGTGTAGGAAGCACAGTTCTTATGTTCTGAGCAAGCTCACTGTTTGGACCCCATAGGAAACACAGTAGAGTAGAAGAGAGCTCTTTTCTCTAAAGAAGAGTGTGTTTCTTGTAAGGCGAGCTAGAATTTGTTTCCTAGTCCTAAATGGAGTTGAATCACATGCAGTTTCTGGTCCTACGAAAAAGAGTTGTTTTCTGGTAAGGAAAGTCACCATTGCGCTCCCATTGCCATACACAGGGCAAATAGCACTCGAGTCTTTTCCCAGAAAGTACAGTGTATTGGACTGAATAGGAGCTACTGTTCTTGTCAGTTTCCTAAGCAGAGTTGAACTTCATATGGTCCGTGTGTGTAGGAAACACAGTTCTTTTGTTCTGAGCAAGCTCACTGTTTGGACCCCATAGGAAACACAGTAGAGTAGAAGAGTGCTCTTTTCTCTAAAGCAGAGTGTGTTTCTTGTAAGGCGAGCTAGCGTTTGTTTCCCAGTCCTAAATGGAGTGGAATCACATGCAGTATTTTGTCCTACGAGCAAGAGTTGTTTTATGGTAAGAATAGTCACTATTGCGCTGCCATTGCCATACACAGGACAAATAGCACTGGCGTCTCTTCGCAGCAAGTACAGTGTATTGGACTGAAGAGGATCTACTGTTCTTGTCAGGTTCCTAAGCAGAATTGAACTAGATATGGCCGTGTGTGTAGGAAGCACAGTTCTTTTGTTCTGAGCAAGCTCAGTGTTCGGACCCCATAGGAAACACAGTAGAGTAGAAGAGTGATCTTTTCTCAAAAGCAGAGTGTGTGTCTTGTAAGGCGAGCTAGCGTTTGTTTCCTAGTAATAAATGGAGTTGAATCACATGCAGTTTCTGGTACTACTAGCAAGAGTTGTTTTCTGGTAAGGAAAGTCACTATTGTGCTCCCATTGCCATACAAAGTGCAAATAGCACTCGTATCTGTTCCCAGCAAGTACAGTGTATCGGACTGAAGAGGAGCTACTGTTCTTGTCAGTTTCCTAAGCAGAGTTGAACTAGATATGGCCCGTGTGTGTAGGAAGCACAGTTCTTATGTTCTGAGCAAACTCACTGTTCTGGCCCTATAGGAAACACAGTAGAGTAGATGAGTGCTCTTTTCTCTAAAGCAGAGTGTGTTTCTTGTAAGGCGAGCTAGCGTTGGTTTCCTAGTCCTAAATGGAGTTCAATCACATGCAGTTTCCGGTACTACGAACAAGAGTTGTTTTCTGGTAAGGAAAGTCACTATTGCGCTCCCATTGCCATACACAGTACAAATAGCACTTGCGTCTGTTCCAAGCAAGTACAGTGTATTGGACTGAAGAGGATCTACTGTTCTTGTCAGGTTCCTAAGCAAAATTGAACAAGATATGGCCGTGTGCAGAGGAAGCACAGTTCTTTTGTTCTGAGCAAGCTCACTGTTCATACCCCATAGGAAACACAGTAGAGTAGAAGAGTGCTCTTTTCTCAAAAGCAGAGTGTGCTTCTTGTAAGGCGAGCTAGAGTTTGTTTCCCAGTCCTAAATGGAGTTGAGTCACATGATGATTTTTGTCTTATGAGCAAGAGTTGTTTTCTGGTAAGAGGAGTCACTATTGTGCTCCAATTGCCATACACAGTGCAAATAGCACTCACGTCTGTTCTCAGCAAGTACAGTGTATCGGACTGAAGAGGAGCTACTGTTCTTGTCAGTTTCCTAAGCAGAGTTGAACTAGATATGGCCCGTGTGTGTAGGAAGCACAGTTATTATGTTCTGAGCAAGCTCACTGTTCTGGCCCTAAAGGAAACACAATAGAATAGAAGAGTGCTCTTTTCTCTAAAGCAGAGTGTGTTTCTTGTAAGGCGAGCTCGCGTTTGTTTCCCAGTCCTAAATGGAGTTGAGTAACAGGCAGTTTTTGGTCCTACGAGCAAGAGTTGTCTTCTGGTAAGAAGAGTCACTATTGTGCTCCAAATGCCATACACAGTACAAAAAGCACTCGCGTCTGTTCCCTCAAGTACAGTGTATTGGAATGAATAGGAGCTACTGTTCTTGTCAGTTTCCTAAGCAGAGTTGAACTAGATATGGCCCGTGTGTAGGAAGCACAGTTCTTTTGTTCTGAGCAAGCTCACTGTTCTGGCCCTATAGGAAACACAGTAGAGTAGATGAGTGCTCTTTTCTCTAAAGAAGAGTGTGTTTCTAGTAAGGCGAGCTAGCGTTTGTTTCCCAGTCCTAAATGGAGTTGAATCACATGCAGTTTCTGGTCCTACGAGCAAGAGTTGTTTTATGGTAAGAAGCATCACTATTGCGCTGCCATTGCCATACACAGGACAAATAGCACTGGGGTCTGTTCCCAGCAAGTACAGTGTATTGGACGGAAGAGGATCTACTGTTCTTGTCAGGTTCCTAAGCAGAATTGAACTAGATATGGCCGTGTGTGTAGGAAGCACATTTCTTTTGTTCTGAGCAAGTTCACTCTTCTGGCTCTATAGGAAACACAGTAGAGTAGAAGAGTGCTCTTTTTCTAAAACAGAGTGTGTTTCTTGTAAGGCGAGCTAGCGTTTATTTCCCAGTCCTAAATGGAGTTGAATCACATGCACTTTCTGGTCCTACGAGCAAGAGCTTTTTTATGGTAAGAATAGTCACTATTGCGCTGCCATTGCCATACACAGGACAAATAGCACTGGGGTCTGTTTCCAGCAAGTACAGTGTATTGGACTGAACAGGAGCGACTGTTCTTGTCAGTTTCCTAAGCAGAGTTGAACTAGATATGGCCTGTGTGTGTAGGAAACAAAGTTCTTTTTTTCTGAGCAAGCTCACTGTTCTGGCCCTATAGGAAACACAATAGAGTAGAAGAGTGCTCTTTTCTCTTAAGCAGAGTGTGTTTCTTGTAAGGCGAGCTCGCGTTTGTTTCCCAGTCCTAAATGGAATTGAGTAACAGGCAGTTTTTGATCCTACGAGCAAGAGTTGTTTTCTGGTAAGAAGAGTCACTATTGCGCTCCAAATGCCATACACAGTGCAAATAGCACTCGCGTCTGTTCCCTCAAGTACAGTGTATTGGACTGAATAGGAGCTACTGTTCTTGTCAGTTTCCTAAGCAGAGTTGAACTAGATATGGCCCGTGTGTGTAGGAAGCACAGTTCTTATGTTCTGAGCAAGCTCACTGTTTGGACCCCATAGGAAACACAGTAGAGTAGAAGAGAGCTCTTTTCTCTAAAGCAGAGTGTGTTTCTTGTAAGGCGAGCTAGAATTTGTTTCCTAGTCCTAAATGGAGTTGAATCACATGCAGTTTCTGGTCCTACGAAAAAGAGTTGTTTTCTGGTAAGGAAAGTCACCATTGCGCTCCCATTGCCATACACAGGGCAAATAGCACTCGAGTCTTTTCCCAGAAAGTACAGTGTATTGGACTGAATAGGAGCTACTGTTCTTGTCAGTTTCCTAAGCAGAGTTGAACTTCATATGGTCCGTGTGTGTAGGAAACACAGTTCTTTTGTTCTGAGCAAGCTCACTGTTTGGACCCCATAGGAAACACAGTAGAGTAGAAGAGTGCTCTTTTCTCTAAAGCAGAGTGTGTTTCTTGTAAGGCGAGCTAGCGTTTGTTTCCCAGTCCTAAATGGAGTGGAATCACATGCAGTATTTTGTCCTACGAGCAAGAGTTGTTTTATGGTAAGAATAGTCACTATTGCGCTGCCATTGCCATACACAGGACAAATAGCACTGGCGTCTCTTCGCAGCAAGTACAGTGTATTGGACTGAAGAGGATCTACTGTTCTTGTCAGGTTCCTAAGCAGAATTGAACTAGATATGGCCGTGTGTGTAGGAAGAACAGTTCTTTTGTTCTGAGCAAGCTCAGTGTTCGGACCCCATAGGAAACACAGTAGAGTAGAAGAGTGATCTTTTCTCAAAAGCAGAGTGTGTGTCTTGTAAGGCGAGCTAGCGTTTGTTTCCCAGTAATAAATGGAGTTGAATCACATGCAGTTTCTGGTACTACTAGCAAGAGTTGTTTTCTGGTAAGGAAAGTCACTATTGCGCTCCCATTGCCATACAAAGTGCAAATAGCACTCGTATCTGTTCCCAGCAAGTACAGTGTATCGGACTGAAGAGGAGCTACTGTTCTTGTCAGTTTCCTAAGCAGAGTTGAACTAGATATGGCCCGTGTGTGTAGGAAGCACAGTTCTTATGTTCTGAGCAAACTCACTGTTCTGGCCCTATAGGAAACACAGTAGAGTAGATGAGTGCTCTTTTCTCTAAAGCAGAGTGTGTTTCTTGTAAGGCGAGCTAGCGTTGGTTTCCTAGTCCTAAATGGAGTTCAATCACATGCAGTTTCCGGTACTACGAACAAGAGTTGTTTTCTGGTAAGGAAAGTCACTATTGCGCTCCCATTGCCATACACAGTACAAATAGCACTTGCGTCTGTTCCAAGCAAGTACAGTGTATTGGACTGAAGAGGATCTACTGTTCTTGTCAGGTTCCTAAGCAGAATTGAACAAGATATGGCCGTGTGCGGAGGAAGCACAGTTCTTTTGTTCTGAGCAAGCTCACTGTTCATACCCCATAGGAAACACAGTAGAGTAGAAGAGTGCTCTTTTCTCAAAAGCAGAGTGTGCTTCTTGTAAGGCGAGCTAGAGTTTGTTTCCCAGTCCTAAATGGAGTTGAGTCACATGAAGATTTTTGTCTTATGAGCAAGAGTTGTTTTCTGGTAAGAGGAGTCACTATTGTGCTCCAATTGCCATACACAGTGCAAATAGCACTCACGTCTGTTCTCAGCAAGTACAGTGTATCGGACTGAAGAGGAGCTACTGTTCTTGTCAGTTTCCTAAGCAGAGTTGAACTAGATATGGCCCGTGTGTGTAGGAAGCACAGTTATTATGTTCTGAGCAAGCTCACTGTTCTGGCCCTAAAGGAAACACAATAGAATAGAAGAGTGCTCTTTTCTCTAAAGCAGAGTGTGTTTCTTGTAAGGCGAGCTCGCGTTTGTTTCCCAGTCCTAAATGGAGTTGAGTAACAGGCAGTTTTTGGTCCTACGAGCAAGAGTTGTCTTCTGGTAAGAAGAGTCACTATTGTGCTTCAAATGCCATACACAGTACAAAAAGCACTCGCGTCTGTTCCCTCAAGTACAGTGTATTGGAATGAATAGGAGCTACTGTTCTTGTCAGTTTCCTAAGCAGAGTTGAACTAGATATGGCCCGTGTGTAGGAAGCACAGTTCTTTTGTTCTGAGCAAGCTCACTATTCTGGCCCTATAGGAAACACAGTAGAGTAGAAGAGTGCTCTTTTCTCTAAAGAAGAGTGTGTTTCTAGTAAGGCGAGCTAGCGTTTGTTTCCCAGTCCTAAATGGAGTTGAATCACATGCAGTTTCTGGTCCTACGAGCAAGAGTTGTTTTTTGGTAAGAAGCATCACTATTGCGCTGCCATTGCCATACACAGGACAAATAGCACTGGCGTCTGTTCCCAGCAAGTACAGTGTATTGGACGGAAGAGGATCTACTGTTCTTGTCAGGTTCCTAAGCAGAATTGAACTAGATATGGCCGTGTGTGTAGGAAGCACATTTCTTTTGTTCTGAGCAAGTTCACTCTTCTGGCTCTATAGGAAACACAGTAGAGTAGAAGAGTGCTCTTTTTCTAAAACAGAGTGTGTTTCTTGTAAGGCGAGCTAGCGTTTATTTCCAGTCCTAAATGGAGTTGAATCACATGCACTTTCTGGTCCTACGAGCAAGAGTTTTTTTATGGTAAGAATAGTCACTATTGCGCTGCCATTGCCATACACAGGACAAATAGTACTGGGGTCTGTTTCCAGCAAGTACAGTGTATTGGACTGAACAGGAGCGACTGTTCTTGTCAGTTTCCTAAGCAGAGTTGAACTAGATATGGCCTGTGTGTGTAGGAAACAAAGTTCTTTTTTTCTGAGCAACCTCACTGTTCTGGCCCTATAGGAAACACAGTAGAGTAGAAGAGTGCTCTTTTCTCAAAAGTAGAGTGTGTTTCTTGTATAGCGAGCTAGATTTTGTTTCCCAGTCGTAAATGGAGTTGAGTCACATGCAATTTTTTGTCCTACGAGCAAGATTTTTTTCTCGTAAGACGAGTCACTATTGTGCTCCAATTGTCATACACAGTGCAAATACCACTGGCGTCTGTTCCCAGCAAGTACAGTGTATTGGACTGAAGAGGATCTACTGTTATTGTCAGTTTCCTAAGCAGAGTTGAACTAGATATGGTCCATGTCTGTAGGAAACAGAGTTCCTTTGTTCTGAGCAAGCTCACTGCTTGGACCCCGTAGGAAACACCATAGAGTAGATGAGTGCTCTTTTCTCAAAAGCAGAGTGTGTTTCTTGTAAGGCAAGCTACCATTTGTTTCCCAGTCCTAAATGGCGTTGAATCACATGCAGTTTGTGGTCCTACAAGCAAGAGTTGTCTTCTGGTAAGGAAAGTCACTATTGCACTCCCATTGCCATACACAGTGCAAATAGCCCTCCCGTCTGTTCCCAGCAAGTACAGTGTATTGGACTGAAGAGGAGCTACTGTTCTTCTCAGTTTCCTAAGCAGAGTTGAACTAGATATGGCCCGTGAGTGTAGGAAGCACAGTTCTTTTTTTCTGAGCAAGCTCACTGTTCAGATCCCATAGGAAACACAGTAGAGTAGAAGAGTGCTCTTTTCTCAAAAGCAGAGTGTGTTTCATGTAAAGCGAGCTAGTGTTTGTTTCCCAGTCCTAAATGGAGTTGAATCACATGCAGTTTCTGGTCCTAAAAACAAGAGTTGTTTTCTGGTAAGGAAAGTCACTATTGCGTTCCCATTGACATACACAGTGCAAATAGCACTCACGTCTGTTCCCAGCAAGTACAGTGTATTGGACTGAACAGGAGCTAATGTTCTTGTCAGTTTCCTAAGCAGAGTTGAACTAGATATGGCCCGTGTGTGTAGGAAGCACAGTTCTTTTGTTCTGAGCACGTTCACTGTTTGGACCCCATAGGAAACACAGTAGAGTAGAAGAGAGCTCTTTTCTCTAAAGCAGAGTGTGTTTCTTGTAAGGCGAGCTAGCATTTGTTTCCCAGTCCTAAATATAGTTGAATCCCATGCAGTTTCTGGTCCTACGAGGAAGAGTTGTTTTATGGTAAGAAGAGTCACTATTGCACTGCCATTGCCATACACAGGACAAATAGCACTGGCGTCTGTTCCCAGCAAGTACAGTGTATTGGACTGAAGAGGATCTACTGTTCTTGTCAGTTTCCTAAGCACAGTTGAACTAGATATGGCCCGTGTGTGTAGGAAGCACAGTTCTTATGTTCTGAACAAGCTCACTGTTCTGGCCCTATAGGAAACACAGTAGAGTAGATGAGTGCTCTTTTCTCTAAAGCAGAGCGTGTTTCTTGTAAAGCGAGCTAGCGTTTGTTTCCTAGTCCTAAATGGAGTTGAATCACATGCAGTTTCTGGTCCTACGAACAAGAGTTGTTTTCTGGTAAGGAAAGTCACTATTGCGCTCCCATTGCCATACACAGGGCAAATAGCACTCGAGTCTTTTCCCAGAAAGTATAGTGTATTGGATTGAATAGGAGCTACTGTTCTTGTCAGTTTCCTAAGCAGAGTTGAACTTCATATGGTCCGTGTGTGTAGGAAACACAGTTATTTTGTTCTGAGCAAGCTCACTGTTTGGACCCCATAGGAAACACAGTAGAGTAGAAGAGTGCTCTTTTCTCTAAAGCAGAGTGTGTTTCTTGTAAGGCGAGCTAGCGTTTGTTTTCCAGTCCTAAATGGAGTGGAATCACATGCAGTATTTTGTCCTACGAGCAAGAGTTGTTTTATGGTAAGAACAGTCACTATTGCGCTGCCATTGCCATACACAGGACAAATAGCACTGGCGTCTGTTCGCAGCAAGTACAGTGTATTGGACTGAAAAGGATCTACTGTTCTTGTCAGGTTCCTAAGCAGAATTGAACTAGATATGGCCGTGTGTGTAGGAAGCACAGTTCTTTTGTTCTGAGGAAACTCACTGTTCGGACCCCATAGGAAACACAGTAGAGTAGAAGAGTGATCTTTTCTCAAAAGCAGAGTGTGTTTCTTGTAAGGCGAGCTAGCGTATGCTTCCCAGTAATAAATGGAGTTGAATCACATGCAGTTTCTGGTCCTACGAGCAAGAGTTGTTTTCTGGTAAGGAAAGTCACTATTGCGCTCCCATTGCCATACAAAGTGCAAATAGCACTCGCCTCTGTTCCCAGAATGTACAGTGTATCGGACTGAAGAGGAGCTACTGTTCTTGTCAGTTTCCTAAGCAGAGTTGAACTAGATATGGCCCGTGTGTGTAGGAAGCACAGTTCTTATGTTCTGAGCAAGCTCACTGTTCTGGCCTTATAGGAAACACAGTAGAGTAGATGAGTGCTCTTTTCTCTAAAGCAGAGTGCGTTTCTTGTAAGGCGAGCTAGCGTTGGTTTCCTAGTCCTAAATGGAGTGGAATCATATGCAGTTTCCGGTACTACGAACAAGAGTTTTTTTCTGGTAAGGAAAGTCACTATTGCGCTCCCATTGCCATACACAGTGCAAATAGCATTTACGTCTGTTCCAAGCAAGTACAGTGTATCGGAATGAAGAGGAGCTACTGTTCTTGTCAGTTTCCTAAGCAGAGTTGAACTAGATATGCCCTGTGTGTGTAAGAAGCAAAGTTCTTTTTTTCTGAGAATGCTCACTGTTCTGGCCCTATAGGAAACACAGTAGAGTAGAAGAGTGCTCTTTTCTCAAAAGCAGAGTGTGTTTCTTGTAAAGCAAGCTAGAGTTTGTTTCCCAGTCCTAAATGGAGTTGAGTCACATGCAGTTTTTTGTCCTATGAGCAAGAGTTGTTTTCTGGTAAGACGAGTCACTATTGTGCTCCAATTGCCATACACAGTGAAAATAGCACTGGCGTCTGTTCCCAGCAAGTACAGTGTATTGGACTGAAGAGGATCTACTGTTCGTGTCAGTTTTCTAAGCAGAGTTGAACTAGACATGGCCAGTGTGTGTAGGAAGCACAGTTCTTTTGTTCTGAGCAAGCTCACTATTCGGACCCCATTGGAAACACAGTAGAGTAGAAGAGTGCTCTTTTCTCAAAAGCAGAGTGCGTTTTTTGTAAGGCAAGGTAGCGTTTGTTTCCCAGTCCTAAATGGAGTTGAATCCCATGCAATTTGTGGTCCTACGAGCAAGAGTTGTTTTCTGGTAAGGAAAGTCACTATTGTGCTACCATTGCCATACACAGGACAAATAGCACTGGCGTCTGTTCCCAGCAAGTACAGTGTATTGGACTGAAGAGGATCTACTGTTCTTGTCAGGTTCCTAAGCAGAATTGAACAAGATATGGCTGTGTGCGTAGGAAGCACAGTTCTTTTGTTCTGAGCAAGCTCACTGTTCGGACCCCATAGGAAACACAGTAGAGTAGAAGAGTGCTCTTTTCTCAAAAGCAGAGTGTGCTTCTTGTAAGGCGAGCTAGAGTTTGTGTCCCAGTCCTAAATGGAGTTGAGTCACATGCAGTTTTTTGTCCTATGAGCAAGAGGTGTTTTCTGGTAAGACGAGTCACTATTGTGCTCCAATTGCCATACACAGTGCAAATAGCACTCACGTCTGTTCTCAGCAAGTACAGTGTATCGGACTGAAGAGGAGCTACTGTTCTTGTCAGTTTCCTAAGCAGAGTTGAACTAGATATGGCCCGTGTGTGTAGGAAGCACAGTTATTATGTTCTGAGCAAGCTCACTGTTCTGGCCCTATAGGAAACACAATAGAATAGAAGAGTGCTCTTTTCTCTAAAGCAGAGTGTGTTTCTTGTAAGGCGAGCTCGCGTTTGTTTCCCAGTCCTAAATGGAGTTGAGTAACAGGCAGTTTTTTGTCCTACGAGAAAGAGTTGTCTTCTGGTAAGAAGAGTCACTATTGCGCTCCAAATGCCATACACAGTGCAAATAGCACTCGCGTCTGTTCCCTCAAGTACAGTGTATTGGACTGAATAGGAGCTACTGTTCTTGTCAGTTTCCTAAGCAGAGTTGAACTAGATATGGCCCGTGTGTAGGAGGCACAGTTCTTTTGTTCTGAGCAAGATCACTGTTCTGGCCCTATAGGAAACACAGTAGAGTAGAAGAGTGCTCTTTTCTCTAAAGAAAAGTGTGTTTCTTGTAAGGCGAGCTAGCCTTTGTTTCCCAGTCCTAAATGGAGTTGAATCACATGCAGTTTCTGGTCCTACCAGCAAGAGTTGTTTTATGGTAAGAAGAGTCACTATTGCGCTGCCATTGCCATACACAGGACAAATAGCACTGGCGTCTGTTCCCAGCAAGTACAGTGTATTGGACTGAAGAGGATCTACTGTTCTTGTCAGGTTCCTAAGCAGAATTGAACTAGATATGGCCGTGTGTGTAGGAAGCACATTTCTTTTGTTCTGAGCAAGCTCACTATTCGGACCCCATAGGAAACACAGTAGAGTAGAAGAGTGCTCTTTTCTCAAAAGCAGAGTGTGTTTCTAATAAGGCGAGCTAGCCTTTTGTTTCCCAGTCCTAAAAGGAGTTGAATCACATGCAGTTTCTGGTCCTACGAGCAAGAGTTGTTTTCTGGTAAGGAAAGTCACTATTGCGCTCCCATTGCCATACAAAGTGCAAATAGCACTCGCCTCTGTTCCCAGAATGTACAGTGTATCGGACTGAAGAGGAGCTACTGTTCTTGTCAGTTTCCTAAGCAGAGTTGAACTAGATATGGCCCGTGTGTGTAGGAAGCACAGTTCTTATGTTCTGAGCAAGCTCACTGTTCTGGCCTTATAGGAAACACAGTAGAGTAGATGAGTGCTCTTTTCTCTAAAGCAGAGTGCGTTTCTTGTAAGGCGAGCTAGCGTTGGTTTCCTAGTCCTAAATGGAGTGGAATCATATGCAGTTTCCGGTACTACGAACAAGAGTTTTTTTCTGGTAAGGAAAGTCACTATTGCGCTCCCATTGCCATACACAGTGCAAATAGCATTTACGTCTGTTCCAAGCAAGTACAGTGTATCGGAATGAAGAGGAGCTACTGTTCTTGTCAGTTTCCTAAGCAGAGTTGAACTAGATATGCCCTGTGTGTGTAAGAAGCAAAGTTCTTTTTTTCTGAGAATGCTCACTGTTCTGGCCCTATAGGAAACACAGTAGAGTAGAAGAGTGCTCTTTTCTCAAAAGCAGAGTGTGTTTCTTGTAAAGCAAGCTAGAGTTTGTTTCCCAGTCCTAAATGGAGTTGAGTCACATGCAGTTTTTTGTCCTATGAGCAAGAGTTGTTTTCTGGTAAGACGAGTCACTATTGTGCTCCAATTGCCATACACAGTGAAAATAGCACTGGCGTCTGTTCCCAGCAAGTACAGTGTATTGGACTGAAGAGGATCTACTGTTCGTGTCAGTTTTCTAAGCAGAGTTGAACTAGACATGGCCAGTGTGTGTAGGAAGCACAGTTCTTTTGTTCTGAGCAAGCTCACTATTCGGACCCCATTGGAAACACAGTAGAGTAGAAGAGTGCTCTTTTCTCAAAAGCAGAGTGCGTTTTTTGTAAGGCAAGGTAGCGTTTGTTTCCCAGTCCTGAATGGAGTTGAATCCCATGCAATTTGTGGTCCTACGAGCAAGAGTTGTTTTCTGGTAAGGAAAGTCACTATTGTGCTACCATTGCAATACACAGGACAAATAGCACTGGCGTCTGTTCCCAGCAAGTACAGTGTATTGGACTGAAGAGGATCTACTGTTCTTGTCAGGTTCCTAAGCAGAATTGAACAAGATATGGCTGTGTGCGTAGGAAGCACAGTTCTTTTGTTCTGAGCAAGCTCACTGTTCGGACCCCATAGGAAACACAGTAGAGTAGAAGAGTGCTCTTTTCTCAAAAGCAGAGTGTGCTTCTTGTAAGGCGAGCTAGAGTTTGTGTCCCAGTCCTAAATGGAGTTGAGTCACATGCAGTTTTTTGTCCTATGAGCAAGAGGTGTTTTCTGGTAAGACGAGTCACTATTGTGCTCCAATTGCCATACACAGTGCAAATAGCACTCACGTCTGTTCTCAGCAAGTACAGTGTATCGGACTGAAGAGGAGCTACTGTTCTTGTCAGTTTCCTAAGCAGAGTTGAACTAGATATGGCCCGTGTGTGTAGGAAGCACAGTTATTATGTTCTGAGCAAGCTCACTGTTCTGGCCCTATAGGAAACACAATAGAATAGAAGAGTGCTCTTTTCTCTAAAGCAGAGTGTGTTTCTTGTAAGGCGAGCTCGCGTTTGTTTCCCAGTCCTAAATGGAGTTGAGTAACAGGCAGTTTTTTGTCCTACGAGAAAGAGTTGTCTTCTGGTAAGAAGAGTCACTATTGTGCTCCAAATGCCATACACAGTGCAAATAGCACTCGCGTCTGTTCCCTCAAGTACAGTGTATTGGACTGAATAGGAGCTACTGTTCTTGTCAGTTTCCTAAGCAGAGTTGAACTAGATATGGCCCGTGTGTAGGAGGCACAGTTCTTTTGTTCTGAGCAAGATCACTGTTCTGGCCCTATAGGAAACACAGTAGAGTAGAAGAGTGCTCTTTTCTCTAAAGAAAAGTGTGTTTCTTGTAAGGCGAGCTAGCCTTTGTTTCCCAGTCCTAAATGGAGTTGAATCACATGCAGTTTCTGGTCCTACCAGCAAGAGTTGTTTTATGGTAAGAAGAGTCACTATTGCGCTGCCATTGCCATACACAGGACAAATAGCACTGGCGTCTGTTCCCAGCAAGTACAGTGTATTGGACTGAAGAGGATCTACTGTTCTTGTCAGGTTCCTAAGCAGAATTGAACTAGATATGGCCGTGTGTGTAGGAAGCACATTTCTTTTGTTCTGAGCAAGCTCACTATTCGGACCACATAGGAAACACAGTAGAGTAGAAGAGTGCTCTTTTCTCAAAAGCAGAGTGTGTTTCTAATAAGGCGAGCTAGCCTTTTGTTTCCCAGTCCTAAAAGGAGTTGAATCACATGCAGTTTCTGGTCCTACGAGCAAGAGTTGTTTTCTGGTAAGGAAAGTCACTGTTGTGCTCCCATTGCCATACACAGTGCAAAGAGCACTCGCGTCTTTTCCCAGCAAGTACAGTGTATTGGACTGAATAGGAGCTACTGTTCTTGTCTGTTTCCTAAGCAGAGTTGAACTAGATATGGCCCGTGTGTGTAGGAAGCACAGTTATTATGTTCTGAGCAAGCTCACTGTTCTGGCCCCATAGGAAACACAGTAGAGTAGAAGAGTGCTCTTTTCTCTAAAGCAGAGTGTGTTTCTTGTAAGGCGAGCTCGAGTTTGTTTCCCTGTCCTAAATGGAGTTGAGTCACATGCAGTTTTCTGTCCTAGGAGCAAGAGCTGTTTTCTGGTAAGAAGAGTCACGATTGTGCTCCAATTGCCATACACAGTGCAAATAGCACTCGCGTCTGTTCCCAGCAAGTACAGTGTATTGGACTGAATAGGAGCTACTGTTCGTGTCAATTTCCTGAGCAGAGTTGAAATAGATATGGTCCGTGTGTGTAGGAAGCACAGTTCTTTTGTTCTGAGCAAGCTCACTGTTTGGACCCCATAGGAAACACAGTAGAGTAGAAGAGTGCTCTTTTCTCAAAAGCAGAGTGTGTTTCTTGTAAGGCGAGCTAGCATTTGTTTCCCAGTCCTAAATGAAGTTGAATCACATGCATTTTGTGGTCCTTCGAGCAAGAGTTGTTTTCTGGTAAGGAAAGTCACTATTGCGCTCTCATTGACATACACAGTGCAAATAGCACTCGCGTGTGTTCCCAGCAATTTCAGTGTATTGGACTGAAGAGGATCTACTGTTCTTGTCAGGTTCCTAAGCAGAGTTGAACTAGATATGGCCCGTTTGTGTAGGAAGCTCAGTTATTATGTTCTGAGCAAGCTCACTGTTCTGGCCCTATAGGAAACACAGTATAACAGAAGAGTGCTCTTTTCTCAAAAGCAGAGTGTGTTCCTTGTAAGGCGAGCTAGCGTTTGTTTCCTAGTCCTAAAGGAGTTGAATCACATGTAGTTTCTGGTCCTATGAACAAGAGTTGTTTTCTGGTAAGGAAAGTCACTATTGCGCTCCCATTGCCATACACAGGACAAATAGCACTCACCTCTTTTCCCAGCAAGTACAGTGTATTGGACTGAATAGGAGCTACTGTTATTGTCAGTTTCCTAAGCAGAGTTGAACTACATATGGTCCGTGTGTGTAGGAAGCACAGTTCTTTTGTTCTGAGCAAGCTCACTGTTTGGACCCCATAGTAAACACAGTAGAGTAGAAGAGTGCTCTTTTTTCTAAAGCAGAGTGTGTTTCTTGTAATGCGAGCTAGCGTTTGTTTCCCAGTCCTAAATGCAGTGGAATCCCATGCAGTTTCTGGAACTACGAGCAAGAGTTGTTTTCTGGTAAGAATAGTCACTATTGCGCTGCCATTGCCATACACAGGACAAATAGCACTGGCGTCTGTTCCCAGCAAGTACAGTGTATTGGACTGAAGAGGATCTACTGTTCTTGTCAGGTTCCTAAGCAGAATTGAACAAGATATGGCCGTGTGCGTAGGAAGCACAGTTCTTTTGTTCTGAGCAAGCTCACTGTTTGGACCCCATAGGAAACACAGTAGAGTAGAAGAGTGCTCTTTTCTCAAAAGCAGAGTGTGTTTCTTGTAGGGCGAGCTAGAGTTTGTTTCCCAGTCCTAAATGGAGTTGAGTCACATGCAGTTTTTTGTCCTATGACCAAGAGTTGTTTTATGGTAAGACGAGTCACTATTGTGCTCCAATTGCCATACACAGTGCAAATAGCACTCACGTCTGTTCTCAGCAAGTACAGTGTATCGGAATGAAGAGGAGCTACTGTTCTTGTCAGTTTCCTAAGCAGAGTTGAACTAGATATGGCCCGTGTGTGTAGGAAGCACAGTTATTATGTTCTGAGCAAGCTCACTGTTCTGGCCCTAAAGGAAACACAATAGAATAGAAGAGTGCTCTTTTCTCTAAAGCAGAGTGTGGTTCTTGTAAGGCGAGCTCACATTTGTTTCCCAGTCCTAAATGGAGTTGAGTAACAGGCAGTTTTTGGTCCTACGAGCAAGAGTTGTCTTCTGGTAAGAAGAGTCACTATTGCGCTCCAAATGCCATACACAGTGCAAATAGCACTCGCGTCTGTTCCCTCAAGTACAGTGTATTGGACTGAAGAGGAGCTACTGTTCTTGTCAGTTTCCTAAGCAGAGTTGAACTAGATATGGCCCGTGTGTGTAGGAAGCACAGTTCTTTTTTTCTGAGAAAGCTCACTGTTCTGGCCCTATAGGAAACACAGTAGAGTAGAAGAGTGCTCTTTTCTCAAAAGCAGAGTGTGTTTCTTGTAAAGCAAGCTAGAGTTTGTTTCCCAGTCCTAAGTGGAGTTGAGTCACATGCAGTTTTTTGTCCTATGAGCAAGAGTTGTTTTCTGGTAAGACGAGTCACTATTGTGCTCCAATTGCCATATACAGTGAAAATAGCACTGGCGTCTGTTCCCAGCAAGTACAGTGTATTGGACTGAAGAGGAGCTACTGTTCTTGTCAGGTTCCTAAGCAGAGTTGAACTAGATATGGCCCATGTGTGTAGGAAGCACAGTTATTATGTTCTGAGCAAGCTCACTGTTCTGGTCCTATAGGAAACACAGTAGAGTAGAAGAGTGTTCTTTTCTCAAAAGCAGAGTGTGTTTCTTATAACGCGAGCTGGCGTTTGTTTTCCAGTCCTAAATGGAGTGGAATCACATGCAGTTTCTGGTCCTAAGAGCAAGAGTTGTTTTCTGGTAAGGAAAGTCACTATAGCGCTCCCATTGCCATATACAGTGCAAAGAGCACTCGCGTCTCTCCCAGTAAGTACAGTGTATCGGACTGAAGAGGAGCTACTGTTCTTGTCAGTTTCCTAAGCAGAATTGAACTAGATATGGCCCGTGTGTAGGAAGCACAGTTCTTTTGTTCTGAGCAAGCTCACTGTTCTGGCCCTATAGGAAACACAGTAGAGTAGAAGAGTGCTCTTTTCTCTAAAGCAGAGTGTGTTTCTAGTAAGGCGAGCTAGCCTTTGTTTCCCAGTCCTAAATGGAGTTGAATCACAATCAGTTTCTGGTCCTACGAGCAAGAGTTGTTTTATGGTAAGAAGAGTCACTATTGCGCTGCCATTGCCATAAACAGGACAAATAGCACTGGCTTCTGTTCCCAGCAAGTACAATGTATTGGACTGAAGAGGATCTACTGTTCTTGTCAGGTTCCTAAGCATAATTGAACTAGATATGGCCGTGTGTGTAGGAAGCACAGTTCTTTTGATCTGAGCAAGCTCACTGTTCGGACCCCATAGGAAACACAGTAGAGTAGAAGAGTGCTGTTTTCTCAAAAGCAGAGTGTGTATCTTATAAGGCGAGCTAGCGTTTGTTTCCCAGTCCTAAATGGAGTTGAATCACAAGCAGTTTCTGGTCCTACGAGCAAGAGTTGTTTTCTGATAAGGAAAGTCACTGTTGCGCTCCCATTGCCATACACAGAGCAAAGAGCACTCGCGTCTGTTCCCAACAAGAACAGTGTATCGGACTGAAGAGGAGCTACTGTTCTTGTCAGTTTCCTAAGCAGAGATGAACTAGATATGGCCCGTGTGTGTAGGAAGCACAGTTCTTATGTTCTGAGCAAACTCACTCTTTGGACCCCATAGGAAACACAGTAGAGTAGAAGAGAGCTCTTTTCTCTAAACCAGAGTGTGTTTCTTGGAAGGCAAGCTAGCGTTAGTTTCCCAGTCCTAAATGGATTTGAGTCACATGCAGGTTTTTGACCTACGAGCAAGAGTTGTTTTCTGGTAAGACGAGTCACTATTGTGCTCCAATTGGCATACACAGTGCAAATAGCACTCACGTCTGTTCCCCGCAAGTACAGTGTATTGGACTGAAGAGGATCTACTGTTCTTGTCAGGTTCCGAAGCAGAGTTGAACTAGATATGTCCCGTGTGTGTAGGAAGCACAGTTTTTTTGTTCTGAGCAAGCTCACTGTTCTGGCCCCATAGAAAACACAGTAGAGTAGAAGAGTGCTCTTTTCTCAAAAGCAGAGTGTGTTTCTTGTAAGGCGAGCTAGTGTTTGTTTCCCATTCCTAAATGGAGATGAATCACATACAGTTTCTGGTCCTATGAGCAAGAGGGGTTTTCTGGTAAGGAAAGTCACTATTGCGCTCCCATTGCCATACACAGTGCAAATAGCACTTGCGTCTGTTCCAAGCAAGTACACTGTATCTGAATTAAGAGGAGCTACTGTTCTTGTCAGTTTCCTAAGCAGAGTTGAACTAGATATGGCCCGTGTGTGTAGGAAGCACAGTTCTTTTTTTCTGAGAAAGCTCACTGTTCTGGCCCTATAGGAAACACAGTAGAGTAGAAGAGTGCTCTTTTCTCAAAAGCAGAGTGTGTTTCTTGTAAAGCAAGCTAGAGTTTGTTTCCCAGTCCTAAGTGGAGTTGAGTCACATGCAGTTTTTTGTCCTATGAGCAAGAGTTGTTTTCTGGTAAGACGAGTCACTATTGTGCTCCAATTGCCATATACAGTGAAAATAGCACTGGCGTCTGTTCCCAGCAAGTACAGTGTATTGGACTGAAGAGGAACTACTGTTCTTGTCAGTTTCCTAAGCAGAGTTGAACTAGATATGGCCCGTGTGTGTAGGAAGCACAGTTCTTATGTTCTGAGCAAGCTCACTGTTCTGGCCCTATAGGAAACACAGTAGAGTTGAAGAGTGCTCTTTTCTCAAAAGCAGAGTGTGTTCCTTGTAAGGCGAGCTAGCGTTTGTTTCCTAGTCCTAAATGGACTTGAATCACATGCAGTTTCTGGTCCTACGAACAAGAGTTTTTTTTCTGGTAAGGAAAGTCACTATTGCGCTCCCATTGCTATACACAGTGCAAATAGCACTCGCGTCTTTTCCCAGCAAGTACCGTGTATTGGACTGAATAGGAGCTACTGTTCTTGTCAGTTTCCTAAGCAGAGTTGAACTACATATGGTCCGTGTGTATAGGAAGCACAGTTCTTTTGTTCTGAGCAAGCTCACTGTTTTGACCGCATAGGAAAAAATGTAGAGTAGAAGACTGCTCTTTTCTCTAAAGCAGAGTGTGTTTCTTGTAAGGCGAGCTAGCGTTTGTTTCCCAGTCCTAAATGCAGTGGAATCACATGCAGTTTCTGGTCCTACGAACAAGAGTTGTTTTCTGGTAAGGAAAGTCACTATTGTGCTCCCATTGCCCTATCAAGGCAAATGGCACTCGCGTCTTTTCCCAGCAAGTACAGTGTATTGGAATGATTAGGAGCTACTGTTCTTGTCAGTTTCCTAAGCAGAGTTGAACTAGATATGGCCCGTGTGTGTAGGAAGCACAGTTCTTTTTTTCTGAGAAAGCTCACTGTTCTGGCCCTATAGGAAACACAGTAGAGTAGAAGAGTGCTCTTTTCTCAAAAGCAGAGTGTGTTTCTTGTAAAGCAAGCTAGAGTTTGTTTCCCAGTCCTAAGTGGAGTTGAGTCACATCCAGTTTTTTGTCCTATGAGCAAGAGTTGTTTTCTGGTAAGACGAGTCACTATTGTGCTCCAATTGCCATATACAGTGAAAATAGCACTGGCGTCTGTTCCCAGCAAGTACAGTGTATTGGACTGAAGAGGAGCTACTGTTCTTGTCAGGTTCCTAAGCAGAGTTGAACTAGATATGGCCCATGTGTGTAGGAAGCACAGTTATTATGTTCTGAGCAAGCTCACTGTTCTGGTCCTATAGGAAACACAGTAGAGTAGAAGAGTGTTCTTTTCTCAAAAGCAGAGTGTGTTTCTTATAACGCGAGCTAGCGTTTGTTTTCCAGTCCTAAATGGAGTGGAATCACATGCAGTTTCTGGTCCTACGAGCAAGAGTTGTTTTCTGGTAAGGAAAGTCACTATAGCGCTCCCATTACCATATACAGTACAAAGAGCACTCGCGTCTCTCCCAGTAAGTACAGTGTATCGGACTGAAGAGGAGCTACTGTTCTTGTCAGTTTCCTAAGCAGAATTGAACTAGATATGGCCCGTGTGTAGGAAGCACAGTTCTTTTGTTCTGAGCAAGCTCACTGTTCTGGCCCTATAGGAAACACAGTAGAGTAGAAGAGTGCTCTTTTCTCTAAAGCAGAGTGTGTTTCTAGTAAGGCGAGCTAGCCTTTGTTTCCCAGTCCTAAATGGAGTTGAATCACAATCAGTTTCTGGTCCTACGAGCAAGAGTTGTTTTATGGTAAGAAGAGTCACTATTGCGCTGCCATTGCCATAAACAGGACAAATAGCACTGGCTTCTGTTCCCAGCAAGTACAATGTATTGGACTGAAGAGGATCTACTGTTCTTGTCAGGTTCCTAAGCATAATTGAACTAGATATGGCCGTGTGTGTAGGAAGCACAGTTCTTTTGATCTGAGCAAGCTCACTGTTCGGACCCCATAGGAAACACAGTAGAGTAGAAGAGTGCTGTTTTCTCAAAAGCAGAGTGTGTATCTTATAAGGCGAGCTAGCGTTTGTTTCCCAGTCCTAAATGGAGTTGAATCACAAGCAGTTTCTGGTCCTACGAGCAAGAGTTGTTTTCTGATAAGGAAAGTCACTGTTGCGCTCCCATTGCCATACACAGAGCAAAGAGCACTCGCGTCTGTTCCCAACAAGAACAGTGTATCGGACTGAAGAGGAGCTACTGTTCTTGTCAGTTTCCTAAGCAGAGATGAACTAGATATGGCCCGTGTGTGTAGGAAGCACAGTTCTTATGTTCTGAGCAAACTCACTGTTTGGACCCCATAGGAAACACAGTAGAGTAGAAGAGAGCTCTTTTCTCTAAAGCAGAGTGTGTTTCTTGGAAGGCAAGGTAGCGTTAGTTTCCCAGTCCTAAATGGATTTGAGTCACATGCAGGTTTTTGACCTACGAGCAAGAGTTGTTTTCTGGTAAGACGAGTCACTATTGTGCTCCAATTGGCATACACAGTGCAAATAGCACTCACGTCTGTTCCCCGCAAGTACAGTGTATTGGACTGAAGAGGATCTACTGTTCTTGTCAGGTTCCGAAGCAGAGTTGAACTAGATATGTCCCGTGTGTGTAGGAAGCACAGTTTTTTTGTTCTGAGCAAGCTCACTGTTCTGGCCCCATAGAAAACACAGTAGAGTAGAAGAGTGCTCTTTTCTCAAAAGCAGAGTGTGTTTCTTGTAAGGCGAGCTAGTGTTTGTTTCCCATTCCTAAATGGAGATGAATCACATACAGTTTCTGGTCCTATGAGCAAGAGGGGTTTTCTGGTAAGGAAAGTCACTATTGCGCTCCCATTGCCATACACAGTGCAAATAGCACTTGCGTCTGTTCCAAGCAAGTACACTGTATCGGAATTAAGAGGAGCTACTGTTCTTGTCAGTTTCCTAAGCAGAGTTGAACTAGATATGGCCCGTGTGTGTAGGAAGCACAGTTCTTTTTTTCTGAGAAAGCTCACTGTTCTGGCCCTATAGGAAACACAGTAGAGTAGAAGAGTGCTCTTTTCTCAAAAGCAGAGTGTGTTTCTTGTAAAGCAAGCTAGAGTTTGTTTCCCAGTCCTAAGTGGAGTTGAGTCACATGCAGTTTTTTGTCCTATGAGCAAGAGTTGTTTTCTGGTAAGACGAGTCACTATTGTGCTCCAATTGCCATATACAGTGAAAATAGCACTGGCGTCTGTTCCCAGCAAGTACAGTGTATTGGACTGAAGAGGAACTACTGTTCTTGTCAGTTTCCTAAGCAGAGTTGAACTAGATATGGCCCGTGTGTGTAGGAAGCACAGTTCTTATGTTCTGAGCAAGCTCACTGTTCTGGCCCTATAGGAAACACAGTAGAGTTGAAGAGTGCTCTTTTCTCAAAAGCAGAGTGTGTTCCTTGTAAGGCGAGCTAGCGTTTGTTTCCTAGTCCTAAATGGACTTGAATCACATGCAGTTTCTGGTCCTACGAACAAGAGTTTTTTTTCTGGTAAGGAAAGTCACTATTGCGCTCCCATTGCTATACACAGTGCAAATAGCACTCGCGTCTTTTCCCAGCAAGTACAGTGTATTGGACTGAATAGGAGCTACTGTTCTTGTCAGTTTCCTAAGCAGAGTTGAACTACATATGGTCCGTGTGTATAGGAAGCACAGTTCTTTTGTTCTGAGCAAGCTCACTGTTTTGACCGCATAGGAAAAAATGTAGAGTAGAAGACTGCTCTTTTCTCTAAAGCAGAGTGTGTTTCTTGTAAGGCGAGCTAGCGTTTGTTTCCCAGTCCTAAATGCAGTGGAATCACATGCAGTTTCTGGTCCTACGAACAAGAGTTGTTTTCTGGTAAGGAAAGTCACTATTGTGCTCCCATTGCCCTATCAAGGCAAATGGCACTCGCGTCTTTTCCCAGCAAGTACAGTGTATTGGAATGATTAGGAGCTACTGTTCTTGTCAGTTTCCTAAGCAGAGTTGAACTAGATATGGTCCGTGTGTGTAGGAAGCACAGTTCTTTTGTTCTGAGCAAGCTCACTGTCTGGACCCCATGGGAAACACAGTAGAGTAGAAGAGTGCTCTTTTCTCTAAAGCAGAGTGTGCTTCTTGTAAGGCGAGCTTGCATTTGTTTCCCAGTCCTAAATGGAGTGGAATCACATGCAGTTTTTTGTCCTACGAGCAAGAGTTGTTTTCTGGTAAGGAAAGTCACTATTGCGCTCCCATTGCCATACACAGTGCAAATAGCACATGCGTCTGTTCCCAGCAAGTACAGTGTATTGGAGTGAAGAGGAGCTACTGTTCTTGTCATTTTCCTAAGCAGAGTTGAACTAGATATGGTCCGTGTGTGTAGGAAGAACAGTTCTTTTGTTCTGGGCAAGCTCACAGTTTGGACCCCATAGGAAACACAGTAGAGTAGAAGAGTGCTCTTTTCTCTAAAGCAGAGTGTGTTTCTTGTAAGGAGAACTAGCGTTTGTTTCCCAGTTTTAAATGAAGTTGAATCCCATGCAGTTTCTGGTACTACGATCAAGAGTTGTTTTCTGGTAAGAAGAGTCACTATTGCACTGCCATTGCCATAGACAGGACAAATAGCACTGGCGTCTGTTCGCAGCCAATACAATGTATTGGACTGAAGAGGATCTACTGTTCTTGTCAGTTTTTTAAGCAGACTTGAAGTAGATATGGCCGTGTGTGTAGGAAGCACAGTTTTTTTATTCTGAGCAAGCTCACTGTTCGGACCCCATAGGAAACACAGTAGAGTAGAAGAGTGCTTTTTTCTCAAAAGCAGAGTGTGTTTCTTGTAAGGCGAGCTAGTGTTTGTTTCCCTTTCCTAAATGGAGTTGAATCACATGCAGTTTCTGGTCCTACCAGCAAGAGTTGTTTTCTGGTAAGGAAAGTCACTATTGTGTTCCCATTGCCATACACAGTGCAAATAGCCCTCCCGTCTGTTCCCAGCAAGTACAGTGTATTGGAATGAAGAGGAGCTACTGTTCTTCTCAGTTTCCTAAGCAGAGTTGAACTAGATATGGCCCGTGTGTAGGAAGCACATTTCTTTTTTTCTGAGCAAGCTCAATGTTCTGGCCCTATAGGAAATACAGTAGAGTAGAAGAGTGCTCTTTTCTCTAAAGCAGAGTGTGTTTCTTGTAAAGCGAGCTGGAGTTTGTTTCCCAGTCCTAAATGGAGTGGAATCACATGCAGTTTTTTGTCCTACGAGCAAGAGTTGTTTTCTGGTTAGAGGAGTCACTATTATGCTCCAATTGCCAAACACAGTGCAAATAGCACTGGCGTCTGTTCCCAGCAAGTACAGTGTATTGGACTGAAAAGGATCTAATGTTCTTGTCAGTTTCCTAAGCAGAGTTGAACTAGATATGGCCCATGTGTGTAGGAAGCACAGTTCTTTTGTTCTGAGCAAGCTCACTGTTCGGACCCCATAGGAAACACTGTAGAGTAGAAGAGTGCTCTTTTCTCAAAAGCAGAGTGTGTTTCATGTAAGGCGAGCTAGCGTTTGTTTCCCAGTCCTAAATGGAGTTGAGTCACATGCAGTTTTTTGTCCTATGAGCAAGAGTTGTTTTCTGGTAAGACGAGTCACTATTGTGCTCCAATTGCCATACACAGTGCAAATAGCACTCACGTCTGTTCTCAGCAAATACAGTGTATCGGACTGAAGCGGAGCTACTGTTCTTGTCAGTTTCCTAAGCAGAGTTGAACTAGATATGGCCCGTGTGTGTAGGAAGCACAGTTATTATGTTCTGAGCAAGCTCACTGTTCTGGCCCTATAGGGAACACAGTAGAGTAGAAGAGTGCTCTTTTCTCAAAAGCAGAGTGTGTTTCTTTTAAGGCGAGCTAGCGTTTGTTTCCCAGTCCTAAATGGCGTGGAATCACATGCAGTTTCTGGTCCTACGAGCAAGAGTTGTTTTATGGTAAGAAGAGACACTATTGCGCTGCCATTGCCATACACAGGACAAATAGCACTGGCTTCTGTTCCCAGCAAGTACAGTGTATTGGACTGAAGAGGATCTACTGTTCTTGTCAGGTTCCTAAGCAGAATTGAACTAGATATGGCCGTGTGTGTAGGAAGCACAGTTCTTTTGTTCTGAGCAAGCTCACTGTTCGGACCCCATAGGAAACACAGTAGAGTAGAAGAGTGCTTTTTTCTCTAAAGCAGAGTGTGTTTCTTGAAAGGCGAGCTAGCATTTGTTTCCCAGTCCTAAATGGAGTTGAATCACATGCAGATTCTGGTCCTACGAGCAAGAGTTGTTTTCTGGTAAGGAAAGTCACTATTGCGCTCCCATTGCCCTATCAAGGCAAATAGCACTCGCGTCTTTTCCCAGCAAGTACAGTGTATTTGAATGATTAGGAGCTACTGTTCTTGTCAGTTTCCTAAGCAGAGTTGAACTAGATATGGTCCGTGTGTGTAGGAAGCACAGTTCTTTTGTTCTGAGCAAGCTCACTGTCTGGACCCCTTAGGAAACACAGTAGAGTAGAAGAGTGCTCTTTTCTCTAAAGCAGAGTGTGTTTCTTGTAAGGCGAGCTTGCGTTTGTTTCCAAGTCCTAAATAGAGTGGAATCACATGAAGTTTCTGGTCCTACGAACAAGAGTTGTTTTCTGGTAAGGAAAGCCACTATTGCGCTCCCATTGCCATACACAGTGCAAATAGCACATGCGTCTGTTCCCAGCAAGTACAGTGTATTGGAGTGAAGAGGAGCTACTGTTCTTGTCATTTTCCTTAGCAGAGTTGAACTAGATATGGTCCGTGTGTGTAGGAAGAACAGTTCTTTTGTTCTGGGCAAGCTCACAGTTTGGACCCCATAGGAAAATCAGTAGAGTAGAAGAGTGCTCTTTTCTCTAAAGCAGAGTGTGTTTCTTGTAAGGAGAACTAGCGTTTGTTTCCCAGTTTTAAATGGAGTTGAATCCCATGCAGTTTCTGGTACTACGATCAAGAGTTGTTTTCTGGTAAGAAGAGTCACTATTGCACTGCCATTGCCATAGACAGGACAAATAGCACTGGCGTCTGTTCGCAGCCAATACAGTGTATTGGACTGAAGAGGATCTACTGTTCTTGTCAGGTTCCGAAGCAGAGTTGAACTAGATATGTCCTGTGTGTGTAGGAAGCACAGTTTTTTTGTTCTGAGCAAGCTCACTGTTCTGGCCCCATAGGAAACACAGTAGAGTTGAAGAGTGCTCTTTTCTCAAAAGCAGAGTGTGTTCCTTGTAAGGCGAGCTAGCGTTTGTTTCCTAGTCCTAAATGGACTTGAATCACATGCAGTTTCTGGTACTACGAACAAGAGTTGTTTTCTGGTAAGGAAAGTCACTATTGCGCTCCCATTGCCATACACAGTGCAAATAGCACTTGCGTCTGTTCCAAGCAAGTGCACTGTATCGGAATTAAGAGGAGCTACTGTTCTTGTCAGTTTCCTAAGCAGAGTTGAACTAGATATGGCCCGTGTGTGTAGGAAGCACAGTTCTTTTTTTCTGAGAAAGCTCACTGTTCTGGCCCTATAGGAAACACAGTAGAGTAGACGAGTGCTCTTTTCTCAAAAGCAGAGTGTGTTTCTTGTAAAGCAAGCTAGAGTTTGTTTCCCAGTCCTAAGTGGATTTGAGTCACATGCAGTTTTTTGGCCTATGAGCAAGAGTTGTTTTCTGGTAAGACGAGTCACTATTGTGCTCCAATTGCCATATACAGTGAAAATAGCACTGGCGTCTGTTCCCAGCAAGTACAGTGTATTGGACTGAAGAGGAGCTACTGTTCTTGTCAGTTTCCTAAGCAGAGTTGAACTAGATATGGCCCGTGTGTGTAGGAAGCACAGTTATTATGTTCTGAGCAAGCTCACTGTTCTGGCCCTATAGGAAACACAGTAGAGTAGAAGAGTGTTCTTTTCTCAAAAGCAGAGTGTGTTTCTTATAACGTGAGCTAGCGTTTGTTTTCCAGTCCTAAATGGAGTGGAATCACATGCAGTTTCTGGTCCTACGAGCAAGAGTTGTTTTCTGGTAAGAAAAGTCACTATTGTGCTCCCATGGCCATACATAGTGCAAATAGCACTTGCGTCTGTTCCCAACAATACAGTGTATTGGACTGAATAGGAGCTACTGTTCTTGTCAGTTTCCTAAGCATAGTTGAACTAGATATGGCCCGTGTGTGTAGGAAGCACAGTTCTTTTTTTCTGAGCAAGCTCACTGTTCTGGCCCTATAGGAAAAACAGTAGAGTAGAAGAGTGCTCTTTTCTCAAAAGCAGAGTGTGTTTCTTGTAAAGCGAGGTAGAGTTTGTTTCCCAGTCCTCAGTGAAGTTGAGTCACATGCAGTTTTTTGTCCTATGAGCAAAAGTTGTTTTCTGGTAAGACGAGGCACTATTGTGCTCCAATTGCCATACACAATGCAAATAGCACTGGTTTCTGTTCCCAGCAAGTACAGAGTATTGGACTGAAGATGATCTACTGTTCTTGTCAGGTTCCTAAGCAGAGTTGAACTATATATGGCCCGTATGTGTAGGAAGCTCAGTTATTATATTCTGAGCAAGCTCACTCTTCTGGACCTATAGGAAACACAGTAGAGTAGAAGAGTGCTCTTTTCTCTAAAGCAGAGTGTATTTCTCGTAAGGCGAGCTCGCGTTTGTTTCCCAGTCCTAAATGGAGTTGAGTCACAGGCAGTTTTTAGTACTATGAGCAAGAGTTGTTTTCTGGTAAGAAGAGTCACTATTGCGCTCCAAATGCCATACACAGGACAAATAGCACTGGCGTCTGTTCCCAGCAAGTACAGTGTATTAGACTGAAGAGGAGCTACTGTTCTTGTCAGTTTCCTAAGCAGAGTTGAACTAAATATGGCCCCTGTGTGTAGGAAGCACAGTTCTTTTGTTCTGAGCAAGCTCACTGTGTGGACTCCAAAGGAAACACAGTAGAGTAGAAGAGTGCTCTTTTCTCTAAAGCAGAGTGTGTTTCTTGTAAGGCGAGCTTGCGTTTGTTTCCCAGTCCTAAATGGAGTGGAATCACATGCAGTTTCTGGTCCTACGAGCAAGAGTTGTTTTCTGGTAAGGAAAGTCACTATTGCGCTCCCATTGCCATACACAGTGCAAATAGCACATGCGTTTGGTCCCAGCAAGTACAGTGTATTGGACTGAAGAGGAGCTACTGTTCTTGTCATTTTCCTAAGCAGAGTTGAACTAGATATTGTCCGTGTGTGTAGGAAGAACAGATCTTTTGTTCTGGGAAAGCTCACAGTTTGGACCCCATAGGAAACACAGTAGAGTAGAAGAGTGCTCTTTTCTCTAAAGCAGAGTGTGTTTCTTGTAAGGAGAACTAGCGTTTGTTTCCCAGTTTTAAATGGAGTTGAATCCCATGCAGTTTCTGGTACTACGATCAAGAGTTGTTTTCTGGTAAGAAGAGTCACTATTGCACTGCCATTGCCATAGACAGGACAAATAGCACTGGCGTCTGTTCGCAGCCAATACAGTGTATTGGACTGAAGAGGATCTACTGTTCTTGTCAGGTTCCTAAGCAGACTTGAAGTAGATATGGCCGTGTGTGTAGGAAGCACAGTTTTTCTGTTCTGAGCAAGCTCACTGTTCGGACCCCATAGGAAACACAGTAGAGTAGAAGAGTGCTTTTTTCTCTAAAGCAGAGTGTGTTTCTTGAAAGGCGAGCTAGCGTTTGTTTCCCAGTCCTAAATGGAGTTGAATCACATGCAGTTTCTGGTCCTACAAACAAGAGTTGTTTTCTGGTAAGGAAAGTCACTATTGCGCTCCCATTGCCGTATCAAGGCAAATAGGACTCGCGTCTTTTCCCAGCAAGTACAGTGTATTGGAATGATTAGGAGCTACTGTTCTTGTCAGTTTCCTAAGCAGAGTTGAACTAGATATGGTCCGTGTGTGTAGGAAGCACAGTTCTTTTGTTCTGAGCAAGCTCACTGTCTGGACCCCATAGGAAACACAGTGGAGGAGAAGAGTGCTCTTTTCTCTAAAGAAGAGTGTGTTTCTTGTAAGGCGAGCTTGCGTTTGTTTCCCAGTCCTAAGTGGAGTGGAATCACATGCAGTTTTTTGTCCTACGAGCAAGAGTTGTTTTCTGGTAAGGAAAGTCACTATTGCGCTCCCATTGCCATACACAGTGCAAATAGCACATGCGTCTGTTCCCAGCAAGTACAGTGTATTGGAGTGAAGAGGAGCTACTGTTCTTGTCATTTTCCTAAGCAGAGTTGAACTAGATATGGTCCGTGTGTGTAGGAAGAACAGTTCTTTTGTTCTGGGCAAGCTCACAGTTTGGACCCCATAGGAAACACAGTAGAGTAGAAGAGTGCTCTTTTCTCTAAAGCAGAGTGTGTTTCTTGTAAGGAGAACTAGCGTTTGTTTCCCAGTTTTAAATGGAGTTGAATCCCATGCAGTTTCTGGTACTACGATCAAGAGTTGTTTACTGGTAAGAAGAGTCACTATTGCACTGCCATTGCCATAGACAGGATAAATAGCACTGGTGTCTGTTCGCAGCCAATACAATGTATTGGACTGAAGAGGATCTACTGTTCTTGTCAGGTTTTTAAGCAGACTTGAAGTAGATATGGCCGTGTGTGTAGGAAGCACAGTTTTTTTGTTCTGAGCAAGCTCACTGTTCGGACCCCATAGGAAACACAGTAGAGTAGAAGAGTGCTTTTTTCTCAAAAGCAGAGTGTGTTTCTTGTAAGGCGAGCTAGTGTTTGTTTCCCTTTCTTAAATGGAGTTGAATCACATGCAGTTTCTGGTCCTACCAGCAAGAGTTGTTTTCTGGTAAGGAAAGTCACTATTGTGTTCCCATTGCCATACACAGTGCAAATAGCCCTCCCGTCTGTTCCCAGCAAGTACAGTGTATTGGAATGAAGAGGAGCTACTGTTCTTCTCAGTTTCCTAAGCAGAGTTGAACTAGATATGGCCCGTGTGTAGGAAGCACATTTCTTTTTTTCTGAGCAAGCTCACTGTTCTGGCCCTATAGGAAACACAGTGGAGTAGAAGAGTGCTCTTTTCTCTAAAGCAGAGTGTGTTTCTTGTAAGGCGAGCTTGCGTTTGTTTCCCAGTCCTAAGTGGAGTGGAATCACATGCAGTTTTTTGTCCTACGAGCAAGAGTTGTTTTCTGGTAAGGAAAGTCACTATTGCGCTCCCATTGCCATACACATTGCAAATAGCACATGCGTCTGTTCCCAGCAAGTACAGTGTATTGGAGTGAAGAGGAGCTACTGTTCTTGTCATTTTCCTAAGCAGAGTTGAACTAGATATGGTCCGTGTGTGTAGGAAGAACAGTTCTTTTGTTCTGGGCAAGCTCACAGTTTGGACCCCATAGGAAACACAGTAGAGTAGAAGAGTGCTCTTTTCTCTAAAGCAGAGTGTGTTTCTTGTAAGGAGAACTAGCGTTTGTTTCCCAGTTTTAAATGGAGTTGAATCCCATGCAGTTTCTGGTACTACGATCAAGAGTTGTTTACAGGTAAGAAGAGTCACTATTGCACTGCCATTGCCATAGACAGGATAAATAGCACTGGTGTCTGTTCGCAGCCAATACAATGTATTGGACTGAAGAGGATCTACTGTTCTTGTCAGGTTTTTAAGCAGACTTGAAGTAGATATGGCCGTGTGTGTAGGAAGCACAGTTTTTTTGTTCTGAGCAAGCTCACTGTTCGGACCCCATAGGAAACACAGTAGAGTAGAAGAGTGCTTTTTTCTCAAAAGCAGAGTGTGTTTCTTGTAAGGCGAGCTAGTGTTTGTTTCCCTTTCTTAAATGGATTTGAATCACATGCAGTTTCTGGTCCTACCAGCAAGAGTTGTTTTCTGGTAAGGAAAGTCACTATTGTGTTCCCATTGCCATACACAGTGCAAATAGCCCTCCCGTCTGTTCCCAGCAAGTACAGTGTATTGGAATGAAGAGGAGCTACTGTTCTTCTCAGTTTCCTAAGCAGAGTTGAACTAGATATGGCCCGTGTGTAGGAAGCACATTTCTTTTTTTCTGAGCAAGCTCACTGTTCTGGCCCTATAGGAAATACAGTAGAGTAGAAGAGTGCTCTTTTCTCTAAAGCAGAGTGTGTTTCTTGTAAGGCGAGCTTGCGTTTGTTTCCCAGTCCTAAATGGAGTGGAATCACATGCAGTTTCTGGTCCTACGAGCAAGAGTTGTTTTCTGGTAAGGAAAGTCACTATTGCGCTCCCATTGCCATACACAGTGCAAATAGCACATGCGTCTGTTCCCAGCATGTACAGTGTATTGGACTGAAGAGGAGCTACTGTTCTTGTCAGTTTCCTAAGCAGAGTTGAACTAGATATGGTCCGTGTGTGTAGGAAGAACAGTTCTTTTGTTCTGGGCAAGCTCACAGTTTGGACCCCATAGGAAACACTGTAGAGTAGACGAGTGCTCTTTTCTCTAAAGCAGAGTGTGTTACCTGTAAGGAGAACTAGCGTTTGTTTCCCAGTTTTAAATGGAGTTGAATCCCATGCAGTTTCTGGTACTACGATCAAGAGTTGTTTTCTGGTAAGAAGAGTCACTATTGCACTGCCATTGCCATAGACAGGACAAATAGCACTGGCGTCTGTTTTCAGCAAATACAGTGTATTGGACTGAAGAGGATCTACTGTTCTTGTCAGGTTCCTAAGCAGACTTGAAGTAGATATGGCCGTGTGTATAGGAAGCACAGTTTTTTTGTTCTGAGCAAGTTCACTGTTCGAACCCCATAGGAAACACATTAGAGTAGAAGAGTGCTTTTTTCTCAAAAGCAGAGTGTGTTTCTTGTAAAGCGAGCCAGTGTTTGTTTCCCATTCCTAAATGGAGTTGAATCACATACAGTTTCTGGTCCTATGAGCAAGAGGTGTTTTCTGGTAAGGAAAGTCACTATTGTGTTCCCATTGCCATACACAGTGCAAATAGCCCTCCCGTCTGTTCCCAGCAAGAACAGTGTATTGGAATGAAGAGGAGCTGCTCTTCTTCTCAGTTTCCTAAGCAGAGTTGAACTAGATATGGCCCGTGTGTAGGAAGCACAGTTCTTTTTTTCTGAGCAAGCTCACTGTTCTTGCCCTATAGGAAATACAGTAGAGTAGAAGAATGCTCTTTTCTAAAAAGCAGAGTGTGTTTCTTGTAAAGCGAGCTAGAGTTTGTTTCCCAGTCCTAAATGGATTTGAGTCACATGCAGTTTTTTCTCCTACGAGCAAGAGTTGTTTTCTGGTTAGAGGAGTCACTATTGTGCTCCAATTGCCAAACACAGTGCAAATAGCACTGGCTTCTGTTTCCAGCAAGTACAGTGTATTGGACTGAAAAGGATCTAATGTTCTTGTCAGTTTCCTAAGCAGAGTTGAACTAGATATGGCCCATGTGTGTAGGAAGTACAGTTCTTTTGTTCTGAGCAAGCTCACTGTTCGGACCCCATAGGAAACACTGTAGAGTAGAAAAGTGCTCTTTTCTCAAAAGCAGAGAGTGTTTCATGTAAGGCGAGCTAGCGTTTGTTTCCCAGTCCTAAATGGAGTTGAGTCACATGCAGTTTTTTGTCCTACGAGCAAGAGTTGTTTTCTGGTAAGACGAGTCACTATTGTGCTCCAATTGCCATACACAGTGCAAATAGCACTCACGTCTGTTCTCAGCAAGTACAGTGTATCGGACTGAAGCGGAGCTACTGTTCTTGTCAGTTTCCTAAGCAGAGTTGAACTAGATATGGCCCGTGTGTGTAGGAAGCACAGTTATTATGTTCTGAGCAAGCTCACTGTTCTGGCCCTATAGGAAACACAGTAGAGTAGAAGAGTGCTCTTTTCTCAAAAGCAGAGTGTGTTTCTTATAACGCGAGCTAGCGTTTGTTTCCCAGTCCTAAATGGAGTGGAATCACCTGCAGTTTCTGGTCCTACGAGCAAGAGTTGTTTTCTGGTAAGGAAAGTCACTATTGCGCTCCCATTGCCATATACAGTGCAAATAGCATTCGCGTCTCTCCCAGTAAGTACAGTGTATCGGACTGAAGAGGAGCTACTGTTCTTGTCAGTTTCCTAAGCAGAGTTGAGCTAGATATGGTCCATGTGTGTAGGAAGCACAGTTCTTTTGATCTGAGGAAGCTCATTGTTCTGGCCCTATAGGAAACACAGTAGAGTAGAAGAGTGCTCTTTTCTCTAAAGCAGAGTGTGTTTCTAGTAAGGCGAGCTAGCCTTTGTTTCCCAGTTCTAAATGGAGTTGAATCACATGCAGTTTCTGGTCCTACGAGCAAGAGTTGTTTTATGGTAAGAAGAGTCACTATTGCGCTGCCATTGCCATACACAGGACAAATAGCACTGGCTTCTGTTCCCAGCAAGTACAGTGTATTGGACTGAAGAGGATCTACTGTTCTTGTCAGGTTCCTAAGCAGAATTGAACTAGATATGGCCGTGTGTGTAGGAAGCACTGTTCTTTTGTTCTGAGCAAGGTCACTGTTCGGACCCCATAGGAAACACAGTAGAGTAGAAGAGTGCTCTTTTCTCTAAAGCAGAGTGTGTTTCTCGAAAGGCGAGCTAGCGTTTGTTTCCCAGTCCTAAATGGAGTTGAATCACATGCAGTTTCTGGTCCTACGAACAAGAGTTGATTTCTGGTAAGGAAAGTCACTATTGCGCTCCCATTGCCCTATCAAGGCAAATAGCACTCGCGTCTTTTCCCAGCAAGTACAGTGTATTGGAATGAAGAGGAGCTACTCTTCTTCTCAGTTTCCTAAGCAGAGTTGAACTAGATATGGTCCGTGTGTGTAGGAAGCACAGTTCTTTGTTTTGAGCAAGCTCACTGTGTGGACCCCTTAGGAAACACAGTAGAGTAGAAGAGTGCTCTTTTCTCTAAAGCAGAGTGTGTTTCTTGTAAGGCGAGCTTGTGTTTGTTTCCCAGTCCTAAATAGAGTGGAATCACATGCAGTTTCTGGTCCTACGAACAAGAGTTGTTTTCTGGTAAGGAAAGCCACTATTGCGCTCCCATTGCCATACACAGTGCAAATAGCACATGCGTCTGTTCCCAGCAAGTACAGTGTATTGGAGTGAAGAGGAGCTACTGTTCTTGTCATTTTCCAAAGCAGAGTTGAACTAGATATGGTCCGTGTGTGTAGGAAGAACAGCTCTTTTGTTCTGGGCAAGCTCAGAGTTTGGACCCCATAGGAAACACAGTAGAGTAGAAGAGTGCTCTTTTCTCTAAAGCAGAGTGTGTTTCTTGTAAGGAGAACTAGCGTTTGTTTCCCAGTTTTAAATGGAGTTGAATCCCATGCAGTTTCTGGTACTACGATCAAGAGTTGTTTTCTGGTAAGAAGAGTCACTATTGCACTGCCATTGCCATAGACAGGACAAATAGCACTGGCGTCTGTTCGCAGCCAATACAGTGTATTGGACTGAAGAGGATCTACTGTTCTTGTCAGGTTCCTAAGCAGACTTGAAGTAGATATGGCCGTGTGTGTAGGAAGCACAGTTTTTTTGTTCTGAGCAAGCTCACTGTTCGGACCCCATAGGAAACACAGTAGAGTAGAAGAGTGCTTTTTTCTCAAAAGCAGAGTGTGTTTCTTGTAAGGCGAGCTAGTGTTTGTTTCCCTTTCCTAAATGGAGTTGAATCACATGCAGTTTCTGGTCCTACGAGCAAGAGTTGTTTTCTGGTAAGGAAAGTCACTATTGTGTTCCCATTGCCATACACAGTGCAAATAGCCCTCCCGTCTGTTCCCAGCAAGTACAGTGTATTGGAATGAAGAGGAGCTACTCTTCTTCTCAGTTTCCTAAGCAGAGTTGAACTAGATATGGCCCGTGTGTAGGAAGCACAGTTCTTTTTTTTCTGAGCAAGCTCACTGTTCTGGCCCTATAGGAAATACAGTAGAATAGAAGAGTGCTCTTTTCTCTAAAGCAGAGTGTGTTTCTTGTAAGGCGAGCTTGCGTTTGTTTCCCAGTCCTAAATGGAGTGGAATCACATGCAGCTTCTTGTCCTACGAGCAAGAGTTGTTTTCTGGTAAGGAAAGTCACTATTGCGCTCCCATTGCCATACACAGTGCAAATAGCACATGCGTCTGTTCCCAGCATGTACAGTGTATTGGACTGAAGAGGAGCTACTGTTCTTGTCAGTTTCCTAAGCAGAGTTGAACTAGATATGGTCCGTGTGTGTAGGAAGAACAGTTCTTTTGTTCTGGGCAAGCTCACAGTTTGGACCCCATAGGAAAGACAGTAGAGTAGACGAGTGCTCTTTTCTCTAAAGCAGAGTGTGTTTCTTGTAAGGAGAACTAGCGTTTGTTTCCCAGTTTCAAATGGAGTTAAATCCCATGCAGTTTCTGGTACTACGAAAAGAGTTGTTTTCTGGTAAGAAGAGTCACTATTGCACTGCCATTGCCATAGACAGGACAAATAGCACTGGCATCTGTTCGCAGCAAATACAGTGTATTGGACTGAAGAGGATCTACTGTTCTTGTCAGGTTCCTAAGCAGACTTGAAGTAGATATGGCCGAGTGTGTAGGAAGCACAGTTTTTTTGTTCTGAGCAAGCTCACTGTTCGGACCCCATAGAAAACACAGTAGAGTAGAAGAGTGCTTTTTTCTCTAAAGCAGAGTGTGTTTCTTGTAAGGCGAGCCAGTGTTTGTTTCCCATTCCTAAATGGAGTTGAATCACATACAGTTTCTGGTCCTATGAGCAAGAGGTGTTTTCTGGTAAGGAAAGTCACTATTGTGTTCCCATTGCCATACACAGTGCAAATAGCCCTCCCGTCTGTTCCCAGCAAGAACAGTGTATTGGAATGAAGAGGAGCTGCTCTTCTTCTCAGTTTCCTAAGCAGAGTTGAACTATATATGGCCCGTGTGTAGGAAGCACATTTTTTTTTTCTGAGCAAGCTCACTGTTCTGGCCCTATAGGAAATACAGTAGAGTAGAAGAATGCTCTTTTCTCAAAAGCAGAGTGTGTTTCTTGTAAAGCGAGCTAGAGTTTGTTTCCCAGTCCTAAATGGATTTGAGTCACATGCAGTTTTTTCTCCTACGAGCAAGAGTTGTTTTCTGGTTAGAGGAGTCACTATTGTGCTCCAATTGCCAAACACAGTGCAAATAGCACTGGCTTCTGTTTCCAGCAAGTACAGTGTATTGGACTGAAAAGGATCTAATGTTCTTGTCAGTTTCCTAAGCAGAGTTGAACTAGATATGGCCCATGTGTGTAGGAAGCACAGTTCTTTTGTTCTGAGCAAGCTCACTGTTCGGACCCCATAGGAAACACTGTAGAGTAGAAAAGTGCTCTTTTCTCAAAAGCAGAGAGTGTTTCATGTAAGGCGAGCTAGCGTTTGTTTCCCAGTCCTAAATGGAGTTGAGTCACATGCAGTTTTTTGTCCTACGAGCAAGAGTTTTTTTCTGGTAAGACGAGTCACTATTGTGCTCCAATTGCCATACACAGTGCAAATAGCATTCGCGTCTCTCCCAGTAAGTACAGTGTATCGGACTGAAGAGGAGCTACTGTTCTTGTCAGTTTCCTAAGCAGAGTTGAGCTAGATGTGGTCCATGTGTGTAGGAAGCACAGTTCTTTTGTTCTGAGCAAGCTCATTGTTCTGGCCCTATAGGAAACACAGTAGAGTAGAAGAGTGCTCTTTTCTCTAAAGCAGAGTGTGTTTCTAGTAAGGCGAGCTAGCCTTTGTTTCCCAGTTCTAAATGGAGTTGAATCACATGCAGTTTCTGGTCCTACGAGCAAGAGTTGTTTTATGGTAAGAAGAGTCACTATTGCGCTGCCATTGCCATACACAGGACAAATAGCACTGGCTTCTGTTCCCAGCAAGTACAGTGTATTGGACTGAAGAGGATCTACTGTTCTTGTCAGGTTCCTAAGCAGAATTGAACTAGATATGGCCGTGTGTGTAGGAAGCACTGTTCTTTTTTCTGAGCAAGGTCACTGTTCGGACCCCATAGGAAACACAGTAGAGTAGAAGAGTGCTTTTTTCTCTAAAGCAGAGTTTGTTTCTTGAAAGGCGAGCTAGCGTTTGTTTCCCAGTCCTAAATGGAGTTGAATCACATGCAGTTTCTGGTCCTACGAACAAGAGTTGATTTCTGGTAAGGAAAGTCACTATTGCGCTCCCATTGCCCTATCAAGGCAAATAGCACTCGCGTCTTTTCCCAGCAAGTACAGTGTATTGGAATGAAGAGGAGCTACTCTTCTTCTCAGTTTCCTAAGCAGAGTTGAACTAGATATGGTCCGTGTGCGTAGGAAGCACAGTTCTTTGTTTTGAGCAAGCTCACTGTGTGGACCCCTTAGGAAACACAGTAGAGTAGAAGAGTGCTCTTTTCTCTAAAGCAGAGTGTGTTTCTTGTAAGGCGAGCTTGCGTTTGTTTCCCAGTCCTAAATAGAGTGGAATCACATGCAGTTTCTGGTCCTACGAACAAGAGTTGTTTTCTGGTAAGGAAAGCCACTATTGCGCTCCCATTGCCATACACAGTGCAAATAGCACATGCGTCTGTTCCCAGCAAGTACAGTGTATTGGAGTGAAGAGGAGCTACTGTTCTTGTCATTTTCCAAAGCAGAGTTGAACTAGATATGGTCCGTGTGTGTAGGAAGAACAGTTCTTTTGTTCTGGGCAAGCTCACAGTTTGGACCCCATAGGAAACACAGTAGAGTAGAATAGTGCTCTTTTCTCTAAAGCAGAGTGTGTTTCTTGTAAGGAGAACTAGCGTTTGTTTCCCAGTTTTAAATGGAGTTGAATCCCATGCAGTTTCTGGTACTACGATCAAGAGTTGTTTCTGGTAAGAAGAGTCACTATTGCACTGCCATTGCCATAGACAGGACAAATAGCACTGGCGTCTGTTCGCAGCCAATACAGTGTATTGGACTGAAGAGGATCTACTGTTCTTGTCAGGTTCCTAAGCAGACTTGAAGTAGATATGGCCGTGTGTGTAGGAAGCACAGTTTTTTTGTTCTGAGCAAGCTCACTGTTTGGACCCCATAGGAAACACAGTAGAGTAGAAGAGTGCTTTTTTCTCAAAAGCAGAGTGTGTTTCTTGTAAGGCGAGCTAGTGTTTGTTTCCCTTTCCTAAATGGAGTTGAATCACATGCAGTTTCTGGTCCTACGAGCAAGAGTTGTTTTCTGGTAAGGAAAGTCACTATTGTGTTCCCATTGCCATACACAGTGCAAATAGCCCTCCCGTCTGTTCCCAGCAAGTACAGTGTATTGGAATGAAGAGGAGCTACTCTTCTTCTCAGTTTCCTAAGCAGAGTTGAACTAGATATGGCCCGTGTGTAGGAAGCACAGTTCTTTTTTACTGAACAAGCTCACTGTTCTGGCCCTATAGGAAATACAGTAGAGTAGAAGAATGCTCTTTTCTCAAAAGCAGAGTGTGTTTCTTGTAAAGCGAGCTAGAGTTTGTTTCCCAGTCCTAAATGGATTTGAGTCACATGCAGTTTTTTGTCCTACGAGCAAGAGTTGTTTTCTGGTTAGATGAGTCACTATTGTGCTCCAAATGCCATACACAGTGCAAATAGCACTTGTGTCTGTTCCCAGCAAGTACAGTGTATTGCACTGAAAAGGATCTACTGTTCTTGTCAGTTTCCTAAGCAGAGTTGAACTAGATATGGCCCATGTGTGTAGGAAGCACAGTTCTTTTGTTCTGAGCAAGCTCACTGTTCGGACCCCATAGGAAACACTGTAGAGTAGAAGAGTGCTCTTTTCTCAAAAGCAGAGTGTGTTTCATGTAAGGCGAGCTAGCGTTTGTTTCCCAGTCCTAAATTGAGTTGAGTCACATGCAGTTTTTTGTCCTACGAGCAAGAGTTGTTTTCTGGTAAGACGAGTCACTATTGTGCTCCAATTGCCATACACAGTGCAAATAGCACTCACGTCTGTTCTCAGCAAGTACAGTGTATCGGACTGAAGCGGAGCTACTGTTCTTGTCAGTTTCCTAAGCAGAGTTGAACTAGATATGGCCCGTGTGTGTAGGAAGCACAGTTATTATGTTCTGAGCAAGCTCACTGTTCTGGCCCCATAGGATACACAGTAGAGTAGAAGAGTGCTCTTTTCTCAAAAGCAGAGTGTGTTTCATATAAGGCGAGCTAGCGTTTGTTTCCCAGTCCTAAATGGAGTTGAATCACGTGCAGTTTCTGGTCCTACGAGCAAGAGTTGTTTTCTGGTAAGGAAAGTCACTATTGTGTTCCCATTGCCATACACAGTGCAAATAGCACTCCCGTCTG
>NW_026737307.1:0-44506 GCF_949786415.1 Peromyscus eremicus | reverse complement strand
TTTTGAGAAAAGAGCACTCTTCTACTCTACTGTGTTTCCTATAGGGCCAGAACAATGAGCTTGCTCAGAATATAAGAACTGTGCTTCCTACACACACGGGCCATATCTAGTTCAACTCTGCTTAGGAAACTGACAAGAACAGTAGCTCCTCTTCAGTCCGATACACTGTACTTGTGTTGAAGAGAAGCGAGAGATATTTGCACTGTGTATGGCAATTGGAGCACAATAGTGACTTGTCTTACCAGAAAACAACTCTTGCTCGTTGGACAAAAAACTGCATGTGACTCTACTCCATTTAGGACTGGGAAACAAACGCTAGCTCGACGTCCAACAAACACACTCTGCTTTTGAGAAAAGAGCACTCTTCTACTCTACAGTGTTTCCTATGTGTTCCAAACAGTGAGCTTGCTCAGAACAAAAAAACTGTGCTTCCTACACACACGGCCATATCTAGTTCAAGTCTGCTTAGGAACCTGACAAGAACAGTAGATCCTATTCAGTCCAATACACTGTACTTGCTGGGAACAGACGCCAGTGCTATTTGTCCTGTGTATGTCAATGACAGCGCAATAGTGACTCTTCTTACCAGAAAACAACTCTTGCTCGTAGGACCAGAAACTGCATGTGATTCAACTCCATTTAGGACTGGGAAACAAACTCTAGCTCACTTTACAAGAAACACACTCTGCTTTTGAGAAAAGAGCACTCTTCTACACTACTGTGTTTCCTATAGGGCCAGAACAGTGAGCTTGCTCAGAAAAAAAGAACTGTGCTTCCTACACACACGGACCATATCTAGTTCAACTCTGCTTTGGAAACTGAGAAGAACAGTAGCTCCTCTTCAGTCCAATACACTGTACTTGCTGGGAACAGACGGGAGGGCTATTTGCACTGTGTATGGCAATGGCAGCACAATAGTGACTCTTCTTACCATAAAAAAACTCTTGCTCGTAGGACCAGAAACTGCATGTGATTCAACTCCATTTAGGACTGGGAAACAAAAGCTAGCTCACCTTACAGAAACACACTCTGCTTTAGAGAAAAGAGCACTCTTCTACTCTATAGTGTTTCCTATAGGGCCAGAACAGTGAGAATGCTCAGAACAAAGAACTGTGCTTCCTACACACGAGACATATCTAGTTCAACTCTGTTTAGGAACCTGACAAGAACAGTAGATCCTCTTCAGTCCCATACACAGTACTTTCGGGGAACAGACGCGAGTGCTATTTGCACTGTGTATGGCAATTGGAGCACAATAGTGACTTGTCTTACCAGAAAAGAACTCTGGCTCGTAGGACAAAAAACTGCATATGACTCAACTCCATTTAGGACTGGGAAACAAACACTAGCTCGACTTCCAAGAAACACACTCTGCTTTTGAGAAAAGAGCACTCTTCTACTCTACTGTGTTTCCTATGTGTTCCGAACAGTGAGCTTCCTCAGAACAAAAAAACTGTGCTTCCTACACACACGGCCATATCTAGTTCAATTCTGCTTAGGAACCTGACAAGAACAGTAGATCCTCTTCAGTCCAATACACTGTACTTGCTGAGAACAGACGCCAGTGCTATTTGTCCTGTGTAAGGCAATGGCATAGCAATAGTGACTCTTGATACCATAAAACAACTCTTGCACGTAAGACTAGAAACTGCATGTGATTCAACTCCATTTAGGACTGGGAAACAAACTCTAGCTCGCTTTACAAGAAACACACTCTGCTTTTGAGAAAAGAGCACTCTTCTACTCTACTGTGTTTCCTATAGGGCCAGAACAATGAGCTTGCTCAGAATATAAGAACTGTGCTTCCTACACACACGGGCCATATCTAGTTCAACTCTGCTTAGGAAACTGACAAGAACAGTAGCTCCTCTTCAGTCCGATACACTGTACTTGTGGGGAACAGACGCGAGTGATATTTGCACTGTGTATGGCAATTGGAGAACAATAGTGACTTGTCTTACCAGAAAAAAACTCTTGCTCGTTGGACAAAAAACTGCATGTGACTCAACTCCATTTAGGACTGGGAAACAAATGCTAGCTCGACTTCCAAGAAACACACTCTGCTTTTGAGAAAAGAGCACTCTTCTACTCTACTGTGTTTCCTATGTGTTCCGAACAGTGAGCTTGCTCAGAACAAAAAAACTGTGCTTCCTAAACACACGGCCATATCTAGTTCAAGTCCGCTTAGGAACCTGACAAGAACAGTAGATCCTCTTCAGTCCAATACACTGTACTTGCTGGGAACAGACGCCAGTGCTATTTGTCTTGTGTATGTCAACGGCAGCACAATAGTGACTCTTCTTACCAGAAAACAACTCTTGCTCGCAGGACCAGAAACTGCATGTGATTCATCTCCATTTAGGACTGGGAAACAAACTTTATCTCGCCTTACAAGAAACACACTCTGCTTTTGAGAAAAGAGCACTCTTCTACTCTACTGTGTTTCCTATGGGGTCCGAACAGTGAGCTTCCTCAGAACAAATGAACTGTGCTTCCTACACACACGGGCCATATCTAGTTCAACTCTGCTTAGGAAACTGACAAGAACACTAGCTCCTCTTCAGTCCCATACACAGTACTTTCGGGGAACAGACGCGAGTGCTATTTGCACTGTGTATGGCAATTGGAGCACAATAGTGACTTGTCTTACCAGAAAACAACTCTTGCTCGTTGGACAAAAAACTGCATGTGACTCAACTCCATTTAGGACTGGGAAACAAACGCTAGCTCGACTTCCAACAAACACACTCTGCTTTTGAGAAAAGAGCACTCTTCTACTCTACTGTGTTTCCTATGTGTTCCGAACAGTGAGCTTGCTCAGAACAAAAAAACTGTGCTTCCTACACACACGGCCATATCTAGTTCAAGTCTGCTTAGGAACCTGACAAGACCAGTAGATCCTATTCAGTCCAATACACTGTACTTGCTGGGAACAGACGCCAGTGCTATTTGTCCTGTGTATGTCAATGACAGCGCAATAGTGTCTCTTCTTACCAGAAAACAACTCTTGCTCGTAGGACCAGAAACTGCATGTGATTCAACTCCATTTAGGACTGGGAAACAAACTCTAGCTCGCTTTACAAGAAACACACTCTGCTTTTGAGAAAAGAGCACTCTTCTACTCTACTGTGTTTCCTATAGGGCCAGAACAGTGAGCTTGCTCAGAAAGAAAGACCTGTGCTTCCTACACACACGGACCATATCTAGTTCAACTCTGCTTAGGAAACTGAGAAGAACAGTAGCTCCTCTTCAGTCCAATACACTGTACTTGCTGGGAAAAGACGCGAGTGCTATTAGCCTTGTGTAGGGTAATGGGAGCGCAATAGTGACTTTCCTTACCAGAAAACAACTCTTGCTCATAGGACCAGAAACTGCATGTGATTCAACTCCATTTAGGACTAGGAAACAAATGCTAGCTCGCCTTACAAAAACACACTCTGCTTTTGAGAAAAGAGCACTCTTCTACTCTACTGTGTTTCCTATGGTGTCCGAACAGTGAGCTTGCTCAGAACAAAAGAACTGTGCTTCCTACACACTTGGTCATATCTAGTTCAATTCTGCTTAGGAACCTGACAATAACAGTAGATCCTCTTCAGTCCAATACACTGTACTTGCAGGGAACAGACGCGAGTGCTATTTGCACTGTGTATGGCAATTGGAGCACAATAGTGACTCGCCCTACCAGAAAACAACTCTTGCTCGTAGGACAAAAAACTGCATGTGAGTCAACTCCATTTAGGACTGGGAAACAAACGCTAGCTCACCTTACAAGAAACACACTCTGCTTTTGAGAAAAGAGCACTCTTCTACTCTACTGTGTTTCCTATGGGGTCCAAACAGTGAGCTTGCTCAGAACAAAAGAACTGTGCTTCCTACACACACGGACCGTATCTAGTTCAACTCTGCTTAGGAAACTGACAAGAACAGTAGCTCCTATTCAGTCCAATACACTGTACTTGCTGGGAAAAGACGCGAGTGCTATTTGCCTTGTGTAGGGCAATGGGAGCGCAATAGTGACTTTCCTTACCAGAAAACAACTCTTGCTCGTAGGACCAGAAACTGCATGTGATTCAACTCCATTTAGGAGTAGGAAACAAACGCTAGCTCGCCTTACAAGAAACACACTCTGCTTTTGAGAAAAGAGCACTCTTCTACTCTACTGTGTTTCCTATGGTGTCCGAACATTGAGCTTGCTCAGAACAAAAGAACTGTGCTTCCAACCACATGACCATATGTAGTTCAATTCTGCTTAGGAACCTGACAAGAACAGTAGATCCTCTTCAGTCCAATATACTGTACGTGCTGGGAACAGACGCCAGTGCTATTTGTCCTGTGTATGGCAATGGCAGCACAATAGTGACTCTTCTTACCATAAAAAAACTCTTGCTCGTAGGACCAGAAACTGCATGTGATTCAACTCCATTTAGGACTGGGAAACAAAAGGTAGCTCACCTTACAGAAACACACTCTGCTTTAGAGAAAATAGCACTCTTCTACTCTACTGTGTTTCCTATAGGGCCAGAACAGTGAGAATCCTCAGAACAAAGAACTGTGCTTACTACACACGAGCCATATCTAGTTCAACTCTGCTTAGGAAACTGACAGGAACAGTAGCTCCTCTTCAGTCCGATACACTGTACTTGCTGGGAAAAGACGCGAGTGCTATATGCACTGTGTATGGCAATGGGAGCGCAATAGTGACTTTCCTTTCCAGAAAACAACTCTTGCTCGTAGGACCAGAAACTGCATGTGATTTAACTCCATTTAGGACTGGGAAACAAATGCTAGCTCGCCTTACATGAAACACACTCTGCTTTTGAGAAAAGAGCACTCTTCTACTCTACTGTGTTTCCTATGGGGTCCGAACAGTGAGCTTCCTCAGAACAAAAGAACTGTGCTTCCTACACACACGGGCCATATCTAGTTCAACTCTGCTTAGGAAACTGACAAGAACACTAGCTCCTCTTCAGTCCCATACACAGTACTTTCGGGGAACAGACGCGAGTGCTATTTGCACTGTGTATGGCAATTGGAGCACAATAGTGACTTGTCTTACCAGAAAACAACTCTTGCTCGTTGGACAAAAAACTGCATGTGACTCAACTCCATTTAGGACTGGGAAACAAACGCTAGCTCAACTTCCAACAAACACACTCTGCTTTTGAGAAAAGAGCACTCTTCTACTCTACTGTGTTTCCTATGTGTTCCGAACAGTGAGCTTGCTCAGAACAAAAAAACTGTGCTTCCTACACACACGGCCATATCTAGTTCAAGTCTGCTTAGGAACCTGACAAGAACAGTAGATCCTTTTCAGTCCAATACACTGTACGTGCAGGGAACAGACGCCAGTGCTATTTGTCCTGTGTATGTCAATGACAGCGCAATAGTGTCTCTTCTTACCAGAAAACAACTCTTGCTCGTAGGACCAGAAACTGCATGTGATTCAACTCCATTTAGGACTGGGAAACAAACTCTAGCTTGCTTTACAAGAAACACACTCAGCTTTTGAGAAAAGAGCACTCTTCTATTCTACTGTGTTTCCTATAGGGCCAGAACAGTGAGCTTGCTCAGAAAAAAAGAACTGTGCTTCCTACACACACGGACCATATCTAGTTCAACTCTGCTTAGGAAACTGAGAAGAACAGTAGCTCCTCTTCAGTCCAATACACTGTACTTGCTGGGAAAAGACGCGAGTGCTATTAGCCTTGTGTAGGGTAATGGGAGCGCAATAGTGACTTTCCTTACCAGAAAACAACTCTTGCTCATAGGATCAGAAACGGCATGTGATTCAACTCCATTTAGGACTAGGAAACAAACGCTAGCTCGCCTTACAAAAACACACTCTGCTTTTGAGAAAAGAGCACTCTTCTACTCTACTGTGTTTCCTATGGTGTCCGAACAGTGAGCTTGCTCAGAACAAAAGAACTGTGCTTCCTACACACATGGTCATATCTAGTTCAATTCTGCTTAGGAACCTGACAATAACAGTAGATCCTCTTCAGTCCAATACACTGTACTTGCTGGGAACAGACCCCAGTGCTATTTGTCCTGTGTATGGCAATGGCAGCACAATAGTGACTCTTCTTACCATAAAACAACTCTTGCTCGTAGGACCAGAAACTGCATGTGATTCAACTCCATTTAGGACTGGGAAACAAAAGCTAGCTCACCTTACAGAAACACACTCTGCTTTAGAGAAAAGAGCACTCTTCTACTCTACTGTGTTTCCTATAGGGCCAGAACAGTGAGCTTGCTCAGAATAAAGAACTGTGCTTTCGACACACGGGCCATATCTAGTTCAACTCTGCTTAGGAACCTGACAAGAACAGTAGATCCTCTTCAGTCCGATACACTGTACTTGCAGGGAACAGACGCGAGTGCTTTTTCCACTGTGTATGGCAATTGGAGCACAATAGTGACTCGCCCTACCAGAAAACAACTCTTGCTCGTAGGACAAAAAACTGCATGTGAGTCAACTCCATATAGGACTGGGAAACAAACGTTAACTCGCCTTAAAAGAAACACACTCTGCTTTTGAGAAAAGAGCACTCTTCTACTCTACTGTGTTTCCTATGGGGTCCAAACAGTGAGCTTGCTCAGAACAAAAGAACTGTGCTTCCTACACACACGGACCATATCTAGTTCAACTCTGCTTAGGAAACTGACAAGAACAGTAGCTCCTATTCAGTCCAATACACTGTACTTGCTGGGAAAAGACGCGAGTGCTATTTGCCTTGTGTAGGGCAATGGGAGCGCAATAGTGACTTTCCTTACCAGAAAACAACTCTTGCTCGTAGGACCAGAAACTGCATGTGATTCAACTCCATTTAGGAGTAGGAAACAAACGCTAGCTCGCCTTACAAAAACACACTCTGCTTTTGAGAAAAGAGCACTCTTCTACTCTACTGTGTCTCCTATGGTGTCCGAACATTGAGCTTGCTCAGAACAAAAGAACTGTGCTTCCAACCACATGGCCATATGTAGTTCAATTCTGCTTAGGAACCTGACAAGAACAGTAGATCCTCTTCAGTCCAATATACTGTACTTGCTGGGAACAGACGCCAGAGCTATTTGTCCTGTGTATGTCAATGACAGCGCAATAGTGTCTCTTCTTACCAGAAAACAACTCTTGCTCGTAGGACCAGAAACTGCATGTGATTCAACTCCATTTAGGACTGGGAAACAAACTCTAGCTCGCTGTACAAGAAACACACTCTGCTTTTGAGAAAAGAGCACTCTTCTACTCTACTGTGTTTCCTATAGGGCCAGAACAGTGAGCTTGCTCAGAGAAAAAGAACTGTGCTTCCTACACACACGGACCATATCTAGTTCAACTCTGCTTAGGAAACTGAGAAGAACAGTAGCTCCTCTTCAGTCCAATACACTGTACTTGCTGGGAAAAGACGCGAGTGCTATTAGCCTTGTGTAGGGTAATGGGAGCGCAATAGTGACTTTCCTTACCAGAAAACAACTCTTGCTCATAGGACCAGAAACTGCATGTGATTCAACTACATTTAGGACTAGGAAACAAACGCTAGCTCATCTTACAAAAACACACTCTGCTTTTGAGAAAAGAGCACTCTTCTACTCTACTGTGTTTCCTATGGTGTCCGAACATTGAGCTTGCTCAGAACAAAAGAACTGTGCTTCCTACACACATGGCCATATGTAGTTCAATTCTGCTTAGGAAACTGACAAGAACAGTAGATCCTCTTCAGTCCAATACACTGTACGTGCTGGGAACAGACGCCAGTGCTATTTGTCCTGTGTATGGCAATGGCAGCACAATAGTGACTGTTCTTACCATAAAAAAACTCTTGCTCGTAGGACCAGAAACTGCATGTGATTCAACTCCATTTAGGACTGGGAAACAAAAGCTAGCTCACCTTACAGAAACACACTCTGCTTTAGAGAAAATAGCACTCTTCTACTCTACTGTGTTTCCTATGGTGTTTGAACAGTGAGCTTGCTCAGAACAAAAGAACTGTGCTTCCTACACACATGGTCATATCTAGTTCAATTCTGCTTAGGAACCTGACAATAACAGTAGATCCTCTTCAGTCCGATACACTGTTCTTGCAGGGAACAGACGCGAGTGCTCTTTGCACTGTGTATGGCAATTGGAGCACAATAGTGACTCGCCCTACCAGAAAACAACTCTTGCTCCTAGGACAAAAAACTGCATGTGAGTCAACTCTATTTAGGACTGGGAAACAAACTCTAGCTCGCCTTACAAGAAACACACTCTGCTTTTGAGAAAAGAGCACTCTTCTACTCTACTGTGTTTCCTATGGGGTCCAAAGAGTGAGCTTGCTCAGAACAAAAGAACTGTGCTTCCTACACACACGGACCATATCTAGTTCAACTCTGCTTAGGAAACTGACAAGAACAGTAGCTCCTATTCAGTCCAATACACTGTACTTGCTGGGAAAAGACACGAGTGCTATTTGCCTTGTGTAGGGCAATGGGAGCGCAATAGTGACTTTCCTTACCAGAAAACAACTCTTGCTCGTAGGACCAGAAACTGCATGTGATTCAACTCCATTTAGGAGTAGGAAACAAACGCTAGCTCGCCTTACAAAAACACACTCTGCTTTTGAGAAAAGAGCACTCTTCTACTCTACTGTGTTTCCTATGTTGTCCGAACATTGAGCTTGCTCAGAACAAAAGAACTGTGCTTCCTACACACATGGCCATATGTAGTTCAATTCTGCTTAGGAACCTGACAAGAACAGTAGATCCTCTTCAGTCCAATACACTGTACGTGCTGGTAACAGACGCCAGTGCTATTTGTCCTGTGTTTGGCAATGGCAGCACAATAGTGACTGTTCTTACCATAAAAAAACTCTTGCTCGTAGGACCAGAAACTGCATGTGATTCAACTCCATTTAGGACTGGGAAACAAAAGCTAGCTCACCTTACAGAAACACACTCTGCTTTAGAGAAAATAGCACTCTTCTACTCTACTGTGTTTCCTATAGGGCCAGAACAGTGAGAATCCTCAGAACAAAGAACTGTGCTTCCTACACACGAGCCATATCTAGTTCAACTCTGCTTAGGAAACTGACAGGAACAGTAGCTCCTCTTCAGTCCGATACACTGTACTTGCTGGGAACAGACGCGAGTGCTATTTGCACTGTGTATGGCAATGGGAGCGCAATAGTGACTTTCCTTTCCAGAAAACAACTCTTGCTCGTAGGACCAGAAACTGCATGTGATTTAACTCCATTTAGGACTGGGAAACAAATGCTAGCTCGCCTTACATGAAACACACTCTGCTTTTGAGAAAAGAGCACTCTTCTACTCTACTGTGTTTCCTATGGGGTCCGAACAGTGAGCTTCCTCAGAACAAAAGAACTGTGCTTCCTACACACACGGGCCATATCTAGTTCAACTCTGCTTAGGAAACTGACAAGAACACTAGCTCCTCTTCAGTCGCATACACAGTACTTTCGGGGAACAGACGCGAGTGCTATTTGCACTGTGTATGGCAATTGGAGCACAATAGTGACATGTCTTACCAGAAAACAACTCTTGCTCGTTGGACAAAAAACTGCATGTGACTCAACTCCATTTAGGACTGGGAAACAAACGCTAGCTCGACTTCCAACAAACACACTCTGCTTTTGAGAAAAGAGCACTCTTCTACTCTACTGTGTTTCCTATGTGTTCCGAACAGTGAGCTTGCTCAGAACAAAAAAACTGTGCTACCTACACACACGGCCATATCTAGTTCAAGTCTGCTTAGGAACCTGACAAGAACAGTAGATCCTATTCAGTCCAATACACTGTACTTGCTGGGAACAGACGCCAGTGCTATTTGTCCTGTGTATGTCAATGACAGCGCAATAGTGTCTCTTCTTACCAGAAAACAACTCTTGGTCGTAGGACCAGAAACTGCATGTGATTCAACTCCATTTAGGACTGGGAAACAAACTCTAGCTCGCTTTACAAGAAACACACTCTGCTTTTGAGAAAAGAGCACTCTTCTACTCTACTGTGTTTCCTATAGGGCCAGAACAGTGAGCTTGCTCAGAACAAAAGAACTGTGCTTCCTACACACGGGCCATATCTAGTTCAACTCTGCTTAGGAAACTGACAAGAACAGTAGCTCCTCTTCAGTCCAATACACTGTACTTGCTGGGAACAGACGGGAGGGCTATTTGCACTGAGTATGGCAATGGGAGCGCAATAGTGACTTTCCTTACCAGAAAACAACTCTTGCTCGTAGGACCACAAACTGCATGTGATTCCACTCCGTTTAGGACTGGGAAACAAATGCTAGCTCGCCTTACAAAAACACACTCTGCTTTAGAGAAAAGAGCACTCTTTTACTCTACTGTGTTTCCTATGGGATCCAAACAGTGAGCTTGCTCAGAACAAAAGAACTGTGCTTCCTACACATACGGACCATATTTAGTTCAACTCTGCTTAGGAAACTGACAAGAAGAGTAGCTCCTATTCACTTCAATACACTGTACTTGCTGGGAAAAGACGCGAGTGCTATTAGCCTTGTGTAGGTTAATGGAAGCGCAATAGTGACTTTCCTTACCAGAAAACAACTCTTGCTCATAGGACCAGAAACTGCATGTGATTCAACTCCATTTAGGACTAGGAAACAAACGCTAGCTCGCCTTACAAAAACACACTCTGCTTTTGAGAAAAGAGCACTCTTCTACTCTACTGTGTTTCCTATGGTGTCCGAACAGTGAGCTTGCTCAGAACACAAGAACTGTGCTTCCTACACACATGGTCATATCTAGTTCAATTCTGCTTAGGAACCTGACAATAACAGTAGATCCTCTTCAGTCCAATACACTGTACTTGCTGGGAACAGACGCCAGTGCTATTTGTCCTGTGTATGGCAATGGCAGCACAATAGTGACTGTTCTTACCATAAAACAACTCTTGCTCGTAGGACCAAAAACTGCATGTGATTCAACTCCATTTAGGACTGGGAAACAAAAGCTAGCTCACCTTACAGAAACACACTCTGCTTTAGAGAAAAGAGCACTCTTCTACTCTACTGTGTTTCCTATAGGGCCAGAACAGTGAGCTTGCTCAGAATAAAGAACTGTGCTTTCGACACACGGGCCATATCTAGTTCAACTCTGCTTAGGAACCTACAAGAACAGTAGATCCTCTTCAGTCCGATACACTGTACTTGCAGGGAACAGACGCGAGTGCTTTTTCCACTGTGTATGGCAATTGGAGCACAATAGTGACTCGCCCTACCAGAAAACAACTCTTGCTCGTAGGACAAAAAACTGCATGTGAGTCAACTCCATATAGGACTGGGAAACAAACGTTAGCTCGCCTTAAAAGAAACACACTCTGCTTTTGAGAAAAGAGCACTCTTCTACTCTACTGTGTTTCCTATGGGGTCCAAACAGTGAGCTTGCTCAGAACAAAAGAACTGTGCTTCCTACACACACGGACCATATCTAGTTCAACTCTGCTTAGGAAACTGACAAGAACAGTAGCTCCTATTCAGTCCAATACACTGTACTTGCTGGGAAAAGACGCGAGTGCTATTTGCCTTGTGTAGGGCAATGGGAGCGCAATAGTGACTTTCCTTACCAGAAAACAACTCTTGCTCGTAGGACCAGAAACTGCATGTGATTCAACTCCATTTAGGAGTAGGAAACAAACGCTAGCTCGCCTTACAAAAACACACTCTGCTTTTGAGAAAAGAGCACTCTTCTACTCTACTGTGTCTCCTATGGTGTCCGAACATTGAGCTTGCTCAGAACAAAAGAACTGTGCTTCCAACCACATGGCCATATGTAGTTCAATTCTGCTTAGGAACCTGACAAGAACAGTAGATCCTCTTCAGTCCAATATACTGTACGTGCTGGGAACAGACGCCAGTGCTATTTGTCCTGTGTATGGCAATGGCAGCACAATAGTGACTCTTCTTACCATAAAAAAACTCTTGCTCGTAGGACCAGAAACTGCATGTGATTCAACTCCATTTAGGACTGGAAAACAAAAGCTAGCTCACCTTACAGAAACACACTCTGCTTTAGAGAAAATAGCACTCTTCTACTCTACTGTGTTTCCTATAGGGCCAGAACAGTGAGAATCCTCAGAACAAAGAACTGTGCTTACTACACACGAGCCATATCTAGTTCAACTCTGCTTAGGAAAGTGACAGGAACAGTAGCTCCTCTTCAGTCCGATACACTGTAATTGCTGGGAACAGACGCGAGTGCTATTTGCACTGTGTATGGCAATGGGAGCGCAATAGTGACTTTCCTTTCCAGAAAACAACTCTTGCTCGTAGGACCAGAAACTGCATGTGATTTAACTCCATTTAGGACTGGGAAACAAATGCTAGCTCGCCTTACATGAAACACACTCTGCTTTTGAGAAAAGAGCACTCTTCTACTCTACTGTGTTTCCTATGGGGTCCGAACAGTGAGCTTCCTCAGAACAAAAGAACTGTGCTTCCTACACACACGGGCCATATCTAGTTCAACTCTGCTTAGGAAACTGACAAGAACACTAGCTCCTCTTCAGTCCCATACACAGTACTTTCGGGGAACAGACGCGAGTGCTATTTGCACTGTGTATGGCAATTGGAGCACAATAGTGACTTGTCTTACCAGAAAACAACTCTTGCTCGTTGGACAAAAAACTGCATGTGACTCAACTCCATTTAGGACTGGGAAACAAACGCTAGCTCGACTTCCAACAAACACACTCTGCTTTTGAGAAAAGAGCACTCTTCTACTCTACTGTGTTTCCTATGTGTTCCGAACAGTGAGCTTGCTCAGAACAAAAAAACTGTGCTTCCTACACACACGGCCATATCTCGTTCAAGTCTGCTTAGGAACCTGACAAGAACAGTAGATCCTATTCAGTCCAATACACTGTAATTGCTGGGAACAGACGCCAGAGCTATTTGTCCTGTGTATGTCAATGACAGCGCAATAGTGTCTCTTCTTACCAGAAAACAACTCTTGCTCGTAGGACCAGAAACTGCATGTGATTCAACTCCATTTAGTACTGGGAAACAAACTCTAGCTCGCTGTACAAGAAACACACTCTGCTTTTGAGAAAAGAGCACTCTTCTACTCTACTGTGTTTCCTATAGGGCCAGAACAGTGAGCTTGCTCAGAGAAAAAGAACTGTGCTTCCTACACACACGGACCATATCTAGTTCAACTCTGCTTAGGAAACTGAGAAGAACAGTAGCTCCTCTTCAGTCCAATACACTGTACTTGCTGGGAAAAGACGCGAGTGCTATTAGCCTTGTGTAGGGTAATGGGAGCGCAATAGTGACTTTCCTTACCAGAAAACAACTCTTGCTCATAGGACCAGAAACTGCATGTGATTCAACTCCATTTAGGACTAGGAAACAAACGCTAGCTCATCTTACAAAAACACACTCTGCTTTTGAGAAAAGAGCACTCTTCTACTCTACTGTGTTTCCTATGGTGTCCGAACATTGAGCTTGCTCAGAACAAAAGAACTGTGCTTCCTACACACATGGCCATATGTAGTTCAATTCTGCTTAGGAAACTGACAAGAACAGTAGATCCTCTTCAGTCCAATACACTGTACGTGCTGGGAACAGACGCCAGTGCTATTTGTCCTGTGTATGGCAATGGCAGCACAATAGTGACTGTTCTTACCATAAAAAAAACTCTTGCTCGTAGGACCAGAAACTGCATGTGATTCAACTCCATTTAGGACTGGGAAACAAAAGCTAGCTCACCTTACAGAAACACACTCTGCTTTAGAGAAAATAGCACTCTTCTACTCTACTGTGTTTCCTATGGTGTCCGAACAGTGAGCTTGCTCAGAACAAAAGAACTGTGCTTCCTACACACATGGTCATATCTAGTTCAATTCTGCTTAGGAACCTGACAATAACAGTAGATCCTCTTCAGTCCGATACACTGTTCTTGCAGGGAACAGACGCGAGTGCTCTTTGCACTGTGTATGGCAATTGGAGCACAATAGTGACTCGCCCTACCAGAAAACAACTCTTGCTCCTAGGACAAAAAACTGCATGTGAGTCAACTCTATTTAGGACTGGGAAACAAACTCTAGCTCGCCTTACAAGAAACACACTCTGCTTTTGAGAAAAGAGCACTCTTCTACTCTACTGTGTTTCCTATGGGGTCCAAAGAGTGAGCTTGCTCAGAACAAAAGAACTGTGCTTCCTACACACACGGACCATATCTAGTTCAACTCTGCTTAGGAAACTGACAAGAACAGTAGCTCCTATTCAGTCCAATACACTGTACTTGCTGGGAAAAGACACGAGTGCTATTTGCCTTGTGTAGGGCAATGGGAGCGCAATAGTGACTTTCCTTACCAGAAAACAACTCTTGCTCGTAGGACCAGAAACTGCATGTGATTCAACTCCATTTAGGAGTAGGAAACAAACGCTAGCTCGCCTTACAAAAACACACTCTGCTTTTGAGAAAAGAGCACTCTTCTACTCTACTGTGTTTCCTATGTTGTCCGAACATTGAGCTTGCTCAGAACAAAAGAACTGTGCTTCCTACACACATGGCCATATGTAGTTCAATTCTGCTTAGGAACCTGACAAGAACAGTAGATCCTCTTCAGTCCAATACACTGTACGTGCTGGTAACAGACGCCAGTGCTATTTGTCCTGTGTTTGGCAATGGCAGCACAATAGTGACTGTTCTTACCATAAAAAAACTCTTGCTCGTAGGACCAGAAACTGCATGTGATTCAACTCCATTTAGGACTGGGAAACAAAAGCTAGCTCACCTTACAGAAACACACTCTGCTTTAGAGAAAATAGCACTCTTCTACTCTACTGTGTTTCCTATAGGGCCAGAACAGTGAGAATCCTCAGAACAAAGAACTGTGCTTACTACACACGAGCCATATCTAGTTCAACTCTGCTTAGGAAACTGACAGGAACAGTAGCTCCTCTTCAGTCCGATACACTGTACTTGCTGGGAACAGACGCGAGTGCTATTTGCACTGTGTATGGCAATGGGAGCGCAATAGTGACTTTCCTTTCCAGAAAACAACTCTTGCTCGTAGGACCAGAAACTGCATGTGATTTAACTCCATTTAGGACTGGGAAACAAATGCTAGCTCGCCTTACATGAAACACACTCTGCTTTTGAGAAAAGAGCACTCTTCTACTCTACTGTGTTTCCTATGGGGTCCGAACAGTGAGCTTCCTCAGAACAAAAGAACTGTGCTTCCTACACACACGGGCCATATCTAGTTCAACTCTGCTTAGGAAACTGACAAGAACACTAGCTCCTCTTCAGTCCCATACACAGTACTTTCGGGGAACAGACGCGAGTGCTATTTGCACTGTGTATGGCAATTGGAGCACAATAGTGACTTGTCTTACCAGAAAACAACTCTTGCTCGTTGGACAAAAAACTGCATGTGACTCAACTCCATTTAGGACTGGGAAACAAACGCTAGCTCGACTTCCAACAAACACACTCTGCTTTTGAGAAAAGAGCACTCTTCTACTCTACTGTGTTTCCTATGTGTTCCGAACAGTGAGCTTGCTCAGAACAAAAAAACTGTGCTACCTACACACACGGCCATATCTAGTTCAAGTCTGCTTAGGAACCTGACAAGAACAGTAGATCCTATTCAGTCCAATACACTGTACTTGCTGGGAACAGACGCCAGTGCTATTTGTCCTGTGTATGTCAATGACAGCGCAATAGTGTCTCTTCTTACCAGAAAACAACTCTTGGTCGTAGGACCAGAAACTGCATGTGATTCAACTCCATTTAGGACTGGGAAACAAACTCTATCTCGCTTTACAAGAAACACACTCTGCTTTTGAGAAAAGAGCACTCTTCTACTCTACTGTGTTTCCTATAGGGCCAGAACAGTGAGCTTGCTCAGAACAAAAGAACTGTGCTTCCTACACACGGGCCATATCTAGTTCAACTCTGCTTAGGAAACTGACAAGAACAGTAGCTCCTCTTCAGTCCAATACACTGTACTTGCTGGGAACAGACGGGAGGGCTATTTGCACTGAGTATGGCAATGGGAGCGCAATAGTGACTTTCCTTACCAGAAAACAACTCTTGCTCGTAGGACCACAAACTGCATGTGATTCCACTCCGTTTAGGACTGGGAAACAAATGCTAGCTCGCCTTACAAAAACACACTCTGCTTTAGAGAAAAGAGCACTCTTTTACTCTACTGTGTTTCCTATGGGATCCAAACAGTGAGCTTGCTCAGAACAAAAGAACTGTGCTTCCTACACATACGGACCATATTTAGTTCAACTCTGCTTAGGAAACTGACAAGAAGAGTAGCTCCTATTCACTTCAATACACTGTACTTGCTGGGAAAAGACGCGAGTGCTATTAGCCTTGTGTAGGTTAATGGAAGCGCAATAGTGACTTTCCTTACCAGAAAACAACTCTTGCTCATAGGACCAGAAACTGCATGTGATTCAACTCCATTTAGGACTAGGAAACAAACGCTAGCTCGCCTTACAAAAACACACTCTGCTTTTGAGAAAAGAGCACTCTTCTACTCTACTGTGTTTCCTATGGTGTCCGAACAGTGAGCTTGCTCAGAACACAAGAACTGTGCTTCCTACACACATGGTCATATCTAGTTCAATTCTGCTTAGGAACCTGACAATAACAGTAGATCCTCTTCAGTCCAATACACTGTACTTGCTGGGAACAGACGCCAGTGCTATTTGTCCTGTGTATGGCAATGGCAGCACAATAGTGACTGTTCTTACCATAAAACAACTCTTGCTCGTAGGACCAAAAACTGCATGTGATTCAACTCCATTTAGGACTGGGAAACAAAAGCTAGCTCACCTTACAGAAACACACTCTGCTTTAGAGAAAAGAGCACTCTTCTACTCTACTGTGTTTCCTATAGGGCCAGAACAGTGAGCTTGCTCAGAATAAAGAACTGTGCTTTCGACACACGGGCCATATCTAGTTCAACTCTGCTTAGGAACCTACAAGAACAGTAGATCCTCTTCAGTCCGATACACTGTACTTGCAGGGAACAGACGCGAGTGCTTTTTCCACTGTGTATGGCAATTGGAGCACAATAGTGACTCGCCCTACCAGAAAACAACTCTTGCTCGTAGGACAAAAAACTGCATGTGAGTCAACTCCATATAGGACTGGGAAACAAACGTTAGCTCGCCTTAAAAGAAACACACTCTGCTTTTGAGAAAAGAGCACTCTTCTACTCTACTGTGTTTCCTATGGGGTCCAAACAGTGAGCTTGCTCAGAACAAAAGAACTGTGCTTCCTACACACACGGACCATATCTAGTTCAACTCTGCTTAGGAAACTGACAAGAACAGTAGCTCCTATTCAGTCCAATACACTGTACTTGCTGGGAAAAGACGCGAGTGCTATTTGCCTTGTGTAGGGCAATGGGAGCGCAATAGTGACTTTCCTTACCAGAAAACAACTCTTGCTCGTAGGACCAGAAACTGCATGTGATTCAACTCCATTTAGGAGTAGGAAACAAACGCTAGCTCGCCTTACAAAAACACACTCTGCTTTTGAGGAAAGAGCACTCTTCTACTCTACTGTGTCTCCTATGGTGTCCGAACATTGAGCTTGCTCAGAACAAAAGAACTGTGCTTCCAACCACATGGCCATATGTAGTTCAATTCTGCTTAGGAACCTGACAAGAACAGTAGATCCTCTTCAGTCCAATATACTGTACGTGCTGGGAACAGACGCCAGTGCTATTTGTCCTGTGTATGGCAATGGCAGCACAATAGTGACTCTTCTTACCATAAAAAAACTCTTGCTCGTAGGACCAGAAACTGCATGTGATTCAACTCCATTTAGGACTGGAAAACAAAAGCTAGCTCACCTTACAGAAACACACTCTGCTTTAGAGAAAATAGCACTCTTCTACTCTACTGTGTTTCCTATAGGGCCAGAACAGTGAGAATCCTCAGAACAAAGAACTGTGCTTACTACACACGAGCCATATCTAGTTCAACTCTGCTTAGGAAACTGACAGGAACAGTAGCTCCTCTTCAGTCCGATACACTGTACTTGCTGGGAACAGACGCGAGTGCTATTTGCACTGTGTATGGCAATGGGAGCGCAATAGTGACTTTCCTTTCCAGAAAACAACTCTTGCTCGTAGGACCAGAAACTGCATGTGATTTAACTCCATTTAGGACTGGGAAACAAATGCTAGCTCGCCTTACATGAAACACACTCTGCTTTTGAGAAAAGAGCACTCTTCTACTCTACTGTGTTTCCTATGGGGTCCGAACAGTGAGCTTCCTCAGAACAAAAGAACTGTGCTTCCTACACACACGGGCCATATCTAGTTCAACTGTGCTTAGGAAACTGACAAGAACACTAGCTCCTCTTCAGTCCCATACACAGTACTTTCGGGGAACAGACGCGAGTGCTATTTGCACTGTGTATGGCAATTGGAGCACAATAGTGACTTGTCTTACCAGAAAACAACTCTTGCTCGTTGGACAAAAAACTGCATGTGACTCAACTCCATTTAGGACTGGGAAACAAACGCTAGCTCGACTTCCAACAAACACACTCTGCTTTTGAGAAAAGAGCACTCTTCTACTCTACTGTGTTTCCTATGTGTTCCGAACAGTGAGCTTGCTCAGAACAAAAAAACTGTGCTTCCTACACACACGGCCATATCTAGTTCAAGTCTGCTTAGGAACCTGACAAGAACAGTAGATCCTATTCAGTCCAATACACTGTACTTGCTGGGAACAGACGCCAGAGCTATTTGTCCTGTGTATGTCAATGACAGCGCAATAGTGTCTCTTCTTACCAGAAAACAACTCTTGCTCGTAGGACCAGAAACTGCATGTGATTCAACTCCATTTAGGACTGGGAAACAAACTCTAGCTCGCTGTACAAGAAACACACTCTGCTTTTGAGAAAAGAGCACTCTTCTACTCTACTGTGTTTCCTATAGGGCCAGAACAGTGAGCTTGCTCAGAGAAAAAGAACTGTGCTTCCTACACACACGGACCATATCTAGTTCAACTCTGCTTAGGAAACTGAGAAGAACAGTAGCTCCTCTTCAGTCCAATACACTGTACTTGCTGGGAAAAGACGCGAGTGCTATTAGCCTTGTGTAGGGTAATGGGAGCGCAATAGTGACTTTCCTTACCAGAAAACAACTCTTGCTCATAGGACCAGAAACTGCATGTGATTCAACTCCATTTAGGACTAGGAAACAAACGCTAGCTCATCTTACAAAAACACACTCTGCTTTTGAGAAAAGAGCACTCTTCTACTCTACTGTGTTTCCTATGGTGTCCGAACATTGAGCTTGCTCAGAACAAAAAAACTGTGCTTCCTACACACATGGCCATATGTAGTTCAATTCTGCTTAGGAAACTGACAAGAACAGTAGATCCTCTTCAGTCCAATACACTGTACGTGCTGGGAACAGACGCCAGTGCTATTTGTCCTGTGTATGGCAATGGCAGCACAATAGTGACTGTTCTTACCATAAAAAAAACTCTTGCTCGTAGGACCAGAAACTGCATGTGATTCAACTCCATTTAGGACTGGGAAACAAAAGCTAGCTCACCTTACAGAAACACACTCTGCTTTAGAGAAAATAGCACTCTTCTACTCTACTGTGTTTCCTATGGTGTCCGAACAGTGAGCTTGCTCAGAACAAAAGAACTGTGCTTCCTACACACATGGTCATATCTAGTTCAATTCTGCTTAGGAACCTGACAATAACAGTAGATCCTCTTCAGTCCGATACACTGTTCTTGCAGTGAACAGACGCGAGTGCTCTTTGCACTGTGTATGGCAATTGGAGCACAATAGTGACTCGCCCTACCAGAAAACAACTCTTGCTCCTAGGACAAAAAACTGCATGTGAGTCAACTCTATTTAGGACTGGGAAACAAACTCTAGCTCGCCTTACAAGAAACACACTCTGCTTTTGAGAAAAGAGCACTCTTCTACTCTACTGTGTTTCCTATGGGGTCCAAAGAGTGAGCTTGCTCAGAACAAAAGAACTGTGCTTCCTACACACACGGACCATATCTAGTTCAACTCTGCTTAGGAAACTGACAAGAACAGTAGCTCCTATTCAGTCCAATACACTGTACTTGCTGGGAAAAGACACGAGTGCTATTTGCCTTGTGTAGGGCAATGGGAGCGCAATAGTGACTTTCCTTACCAGAAAACAACTCTTGCTCGTAGGACCAGAAACTGCATGTGATTCAACTCCATTTAGGAGTAGGAAACAAACGCTAGCTCGCCTTACAAAAACACACTCTGCTTTTGAGAAAAGAGCACTCTTCTACTCTACTGTGTCTCCTATGGTGTCCGAACATTGAGCTTGCTCAGAACAAAAGAACTGTGCTTCCTACACACATGGCCATATGTAGTTCAATTCTGCTTAGGAACCTGACAAGAACAGTAGATCCTCTTCAGTCCAATACACTGTACGTGCTGGTAACAGACGCCAGTGCTATTTGTCCTGTGTTTGGCAATGGCAGCACAATAGTGACTGTTCTTACCATAAAAAAACTCTTGCTCGTAGGACCAGAAACTGCATGTGATTCAACTCCATTTAGGACTGGGAAACAAAAGCTAGCTCACCTTACAGAAACACACTCTGCTTTAGAGAAAATAGCACTCTTCTACTCTACTGTGTTTCCTATAGGGCCAGAACAGTGAGAATCCTCAGAACAAAGAACTGTGCTTACTACACACGAGCCATATCTAGTTCAACTCTGCTTAGGAAACTGACAGGAACAGTAGCTCCTCTTCAGTCCGATACACTGTACTTGCTGGGAACAGACGCGAGTGCTATTTGCACTGTGTATGGCAATGGGAGCGCAATAGTGACTTTCCTTTCCAGAAAACAACTCTTGCTCGTAGGACCAGAAACTGCATGTGATTTAACTCCATTTAGGACTGGGAAACAAATGCTAGCTCGCCTTACATGAAACACACTCTGCTTTTGAGAAAAGAGCACTCTTCTACTCTACTGTGTTTCCTATGGGGTCCGAACAGTGAGCTTCCTCAGAACAAAAGAACTGTGCTTCCTACACACACGGGCCATATCTAGTTCAACTCTGCTTAGGAAACTGACAAGAACACTAGCTCCTCTTCAGTCCCATACACAGTACTTTCGGGGAACAGACGCGAGTGCTATTTGCACTGTGTATGGCAATTGGAGCACAATAGTGACTTGTCTTACCAGAAAACAACTCTTGCTCGTTGGACAAAAAACTGCATGTGACTCAACTCCATTTAGGACTGGGAAACAAACGCTAGCTCGACTTCCAACAAACACACTCTGCTTTTGAGAAAAGAGCACTCTTCTACTCTACTGTGTTTCCTATGTGTTCCGAACAGTGAGCTTGCTCAGAACAAAAAAACTGTGCTACCTACACACACGGCCATATCTAGTTCAAGTCTGCTTAGGAACCTGACAAGAACAGTAGATCCTATTCAGTCCAATACACTGTACTTGCTGGGAACAGACGCCAGTGCTATTTGTCCTGTGTATGTCAATGACAGCGCAATAGTGTCTCTTCTTACCAGAAAACAACTCTTGGTCGTAGGACCAGAAACTGCATGTGATTCAACTCCATTTAGGACTGGGAAACAAACTCTATCTCGCTTTACAAGAAACACACTCTGCTTTTGAGAAAAGAGCACTCTTCTACTCTACTGTGTTTCCTATAGGGCCAGAACAGTGAGCTTGCTCAGAACAAAAGAACTGTGCTTCCTACACACGGGCCATATCTAGTTCAACTCTGCTTAGGAAACTGACAAGAACAGTAGCTCCTCTTCAGTCCAATACACTGTACTTGCTGGGAACAGACGGGAGGGCTATTTGCACTGAGTATGGCAATGGGAGCGCAATAGTGACTTTCCTTACCAGAAAACAACTCTTGCTCGTAGGACCACAAACTGCATGTGATTCCACTCCGTTTAGGACTGGGAAACAAATGCTAGCTCGCCTTACAAAAACACACTCTGCTTTAGAGAAAAGAGCACTCTTTTACTCTACTGTGTTTCCTATGGGATCCAAACAGTGAGCTTGCTCAGAACAAAAGAACTGTGCTTCCTACACATACGGACCATATTTAGTTCAACTCTGCTTAGGAAACTGACAAGAAGAGTAGCTCCTATTCACTTCAATACACTGTACTTGCTGGGAAAAGACGCGAGTGCTATTAGCCTTGTGTAGGTTAATGGAAGCGCAATAGTGACTTTCCTTACCAGAAAACAACTCTTGCTCATAGGACCAGAAACTGCATGTGATTCAACTCCATTTAGGACTAGGAAACAAACGCTAGCTCGCCTTACAAAAACACACTCTGCTTTTGAGAAAAGAGCACTCTTCTACTCTACTGTGTTTCCTATGGTGTCCGAACAGTGAGCTTGCTCAGAACACAAGAACTGTGCTTCCTACACACATGGTCATATCTAGTTCAATTCTGCTTAGGAACCTGACAATAACAGTAGATCCTCTTCAGTCCAATACACTGTACTTGCTGGGAACAGACGCCAGTGCTATTTGTCCTGTGTATGGCAATGGCAGCACAATAGTGACTGTTCTTACCATAAAACAACTCTTGCTCGTAGGACCAAAAACTGCATGTGATTCAACTCCATTTAGGACTGGGAAACAAAAGCTAGCTCACCTTACAGAAACACACTCTGCTTTAGAGAAAAGAGCACTCTTCTACTCTACTGTGTTTCCTATAGGGCCAGAACAGTGAGCTTGCTCAGAATAAAGAACTGTGCTTTCGACACACGGGCCATATCTAGTTCAACTCTGCTTAGGAACCTACAAGAACAGTAGATCCTCTTCAGTCCGATACACTGTACTTGCAGGGAACAGACGCGAGTGCTTTTTCCACTGTGTATGGCAATTGGAGCACAATAGTGACTCGCCCTACCAGAAAACAACTCTTGCTCGTAGGACAAAAAACTGCATGTGAGTCAACTCCATATAGGACTGGGAAACAAACGTTAGCTCGCCTTAAAAGAAACACACTCTGCTTTTGAGAAAAGAGCACTCTTCTACTCTACTGTGTTTCCTATGGGGTCCAAACAGTGAGCTTGCTCAGAACAAAAGAACTGTGCTTCCTACACACACGGACCATATCTAGTTCAACTCTGCTTAGGAAACTGACAAGAACAGTAGCTCCTATTCAGTCCAATACACTGTACTTGCTGGGAAAAGACGCGAGTGCTATTTGCCTTGTGTAGGGCAATGGGAGCGCAATAGTGACTTTCCTTACCAGAAAACAACTCTTGCTCGTAGGACCAGAAACTGCATGTGATTCAACTCCATTTAGGAGTAGGAAACAAACGCTAGCTCGCCTTACAAAAACACACTCTGCTTTTGAGGAAAGAGCACTCTTCTACTCTACTGTGTCTCCTATGGTGTCCGAACATTGAGCTTGCTCAGAACAAAAGAACTGTGCTTCCAACCACATGGCCATATGTAGTTCAATTCTGCTTAGGAACCTGACAAGAACAGTAGATCCTCTTCAGTCCAATATACTGTACGTGCTGGGAACAGACGCCAGTGCTATTTGTCCTGTGTATGGCAATGGCAGCACAATAGTGACTCTTCTTACCATAAAAAAACTCTTGCTCGTAGGACCAGAAACTGCATGTGATTCAACTCCATTTAGGACTGGAAAACAAAAGCTAGCTCACCTTACAGAAACACACTCTGCTTTAGAGAAAATAGCACTCTTCTACTCTACTGTGTTTCCTATAGGGCCAGAACAGTGAGAATCCTCAGAACAAAGAACTGTGCTTACTACACACGAGCCATATCTAGTTCAACTCTGCTTAGGAAACTGACAGGAACAGTAGCTCCTCTTCAGTCCGATACACTGTACTTGCTGGGAACAGACGCGAGTGCTATTTGCACTGTGTATGGCAATGGGAGCGCAATAGTGACTTTCCTTTCCAGAAAACAACTCTTGCTCGTAGGACCAGAAACTGCATGTGATTTAACTCCATTTAGGACTGGGAAACAAATGCTAGCTCGCCTTACATGAAACACACTCTGCTTTTGAGAAAAGAGCACTCTTCTACTCTACTGTGTTTCCTATGGGGTCCGAACAGTGAGCTTCCTCAGAACAAAAGAACTGTGCTTCCTACACACACGGGCCATATCTAGTTCAACTGTGCTTAGGAAACTGACAAGAACACTAGCTCCTCTTCAGTCCCATACACAGTACTTTCGGGGAACAGACGCGAGTGCTATTTGCACTGTGTATGGCAATTGGAGCACAATAGTGACTTGTCTTACCAGAAAACAACTCTTGCTCGTTGGACAAAAAACTGCATGTGACTCAACTCCATTTAGGACTGGGAAACAAACGCTAGCTCGACTTCCAACAAACACACTCTGCTTTTGAGAAAAGAGCACTCTTCTACTCTACTGTGTTTCCTATGTGTTCCGAACAGTGAGCTTGCTCAGAACAAAAAAACTGTGCTTCCTACACACACGGCCATATCTAGTTCAAGTCTGCTTAGGAACCTGACAAGAACAGTAGATCCTATTCAGTCCAATACACTGTACTTGCTGGGAACAGACGCCAGAGCTATTTGTCCTGTGTATGTCAATGACAGCGCAATAGTGTCTCTTCTTACCAGAAAACAACTCTTGCTCGTAGGACCAGAAACTGCATGTGATTCAACTCCATTTAGGACTGGGAAACAAACTCTAGCTCGCTGTACAAGAAACACACTCTGCTTTTGAGAAAAGAGCACTCTTCTACTCTACTGTGTTTCCTATAGGGCCAGAACAGTGAGCTTGCTCAGAGAAAAAGAACTGTGCTTCCTACACACACGGACCATATCTAGTTCAACTCTGCTTAGGAAACTGAGAAGAACAGTAGCTCCTCTTCAGTCCAATACACTGTACTTGCTGGGAAAAGACGCGAGTGCTATTAGCCTTGTGTAGGGTAATGGGAGCGCAATAGTGACTTTCCTTACCAGAAAACAACTCTTGCTCATAGGACCAGAAACTGCATGTGATTCAACTCCATTTAGGACTAGGAAACAAACGCTAGCTCATCTTACAAAAACACACTCTGCTTTTGAGAAAAGAGCACTCTTCTACTCTACTGTGTTTCCTATGGTGTCCGAACATTGAGCTTGCTCAGAACAAAAAAACTGTGCTTCCTACACACATGGCCATATGTAGTTCAATTCTGCTTAGGAAACTGACAAGAACAGTAGATCCTCTTCAGTCCAATACACTGTACGTGCTGGGAACAGACGCCAGTGCTATTTGTCCTGTGTATGGCAATGGCAGCACAATAGTGACTGTTCTTACCATAAAAAAAACTCTTGCTCGTAGGACCAGAAACTGCATGTGATTCAACTCCATTTAGGACTGGGAAACAAAAGCTAGCTCACCTTACAGAAACACACTCTGCTTTAGAGAAAATAGCACTCTTCTACTCTACTGTGTTTCCTATGGTGTCCGAACAGTGAGCTTGCTCAGAACAAAAGAACTGTGCTTCCTACACACATGGTCATATCTAGTTCAATTCTGCTTAGGAACCTGACAATAACAGTAGATCCTCTTCAGTCCGATACACTGTTCTTGCAGTGAACAGACGCGAGTGCTCTTTGCACTGTGTATGGCAATTGGAGCACAATAGTGACTCGCCCTACCAGAAAACAACTCTTGCTCCTAGGACAAAAAACTGCATGTGAGTCAACTCTATTTAGGACTGGGAAACAAACTCTAGCTCGCCTTACAAGAAACACACTCTGCTTTTGAGAAAAGAGCACTCTTCTACTCTACTGTGTTTCCTATGGGGTCCAAAGAGTGAGCTTGCTCAGAACAAAAGAACTGTGCTTCCTACACACACGGACCATATCTAGTTCAACTCTGCTTAGGAAACTGACAAGAACAGTAGCTCCTATTCAGTCCAATACACTGTACTTGCTGGGAAAAGACACGAGTGCTATTTGCCTTGTGTAGGGCAATGGGAGCGCAATAGTGACTTTCCTTACCAGAAAACAACTCTTGCTCGTAGGACCAGAAACTGCATGTGATTCAACTCCATTTAGGAGTAGGAAACAAACGCTAGCTCGCCTTACAAAAACACACTCTGCTTTTGAGAAAAGAGCACTCTTCTACTCTACTGTGTCTCCTATGGTGTCCGAACATTGAGCTTGCTCAGAACAAAAGAACTGTGCTTCCTACACACATGGCCATATGTAGTTCAATTCTGCTTAGGAACCTGACAAGAACAGTAGATCCTCTTCAGTCCAATACACTGTACGTGCTGGTAACAGACGCCAGTGCTATTTGTCCTGTGTTTGGCAATGGCAGCACAATAGTGACTGTTCTTACCATAAAAAAACTCTTGCTCGTAGGACCAGAAACTGCATGTGATTCAACTCCATTTAGGACTGGGAAACAAAAGCTAGCTCACCTTACAGAAACACACTCTGCTTTAGAGAAAATAGCACTCTTCTACTCTACTGTGTTTCCTATAGGGCCAGAACAGTGAGAATCCTCAGAACAAAGAACTGTGCTTACTACACACGAGCCATATCTAGTTCAACTCTGCTTAGGAAACTGACAGGAACAGTAGCTCCTCTTCAGTCCGATACACTGTACTTGCTGGGAACAGACGCGAGTGCTATTTGCACTGTGTATGGCAATGGGAGCGCAATAGTGACTTTCCTTTCCAGAAAACAACTCTTGCTCGTAGGACCAGAAACTGCATGTGATTTAACTCCATTTAGGACTGGGAAACAATTGCTAGCTCGCCTTACATGAAACACACTCTGCTTTTGAGAAAAGAGCACTCTTCTACTCTACTGTGTTTCCTATGGGGTCCGAACAGTGAGCTTCCTCAGAACAAAAGAACTGTGCTTCCTACACACACGGGCCATATCTAGTTCAACTGTGCTTAGGAAACTGACAAGAACACTAGCTCCTCTTCAGTCCCATACACAGTACTTTCGGGGAACAGACGCGAGTGCTATTTGCACTGTGTATGGCAATTGGAGCACAATAGTGACTTGTCTTACCAGAAAACAACTCTTGCTCGTTGGACAAAAAACTGCATGTGACTCAACTCCATTTAGGACTGGGAAACAAACGCTAGCTCGACTTCCAACAAACACACTCTGCTTTTGAGAAAAGAGCACTCTTCTACTCTACTGTGTTTCCTATGTGTTCCGAACAGTGAGCTTGCTCAGAACAAAAAAACTGTGCTACCTACACACACGGCCATATCTAGTTCAAGTCTGCTTAGGAACCTGACAAGAACAGTAGATCCTATTCAGTCCAATACACTGTACTTGCTGGGAACAGACGCCAGTGCTATTTGTCCTGTGTATGTCAATGACAGCGCAATAGTGTCTCTTCTTACCAGAAAACAACTCTTGGTCGTAGGACCAGAAACTGCATGTGATTCAACTCCATTTAGGACTGGGAAACAAACTCTAGCTCGCTTTACAAGAAACACACTCTGCTTTTGAGAAAAGAGCACTCTTCTACTCTACTGTGTTTCCTATAGGGCCAGAACAGTGAGCTTGCTCAGAACTAAAGAACTGTGCTTCCTACACACGGGCCATATCTAGTTCAACTCTGCTTAGGAAACTGACAAGAACAGTAGCTCCTCTTCAGTCCAATACACTGTACTTGCTGGGAACAGACGGGAGGGCTATTTGCACTGAGTATGGCAATGGGAGCGCAATAGTGACTTTCCTTACCAGAAAACAACTCTTGCTCGTAGGACCACAAACTGCATGTGATTCCACTCCGTTTAGGACTGGGAAACAAATGCTAGCTCGCCTTACAAAAACACACTCTGCTTTAGAGAAAAGAGCACTCTTTTACTCTACTGTGTTTCCTATGGGATCCAAACAGTGAGCTTGCTCAGAACAAAAGAACTGTGCTTCCTACACATACGGACCATATTTAGTTCAACTCTGCTTAGGAAACTGACAAGAAGAGTAGCTCCTATTCACTTCAATACACTGTACTTGCTGGGAAAAGACGCGAGTGCTATTAGCCTTGTGTAGGTTAATGGAAGCGCAATAGTGACTTTCCTTACCAGAAAACAACTCTTGCTCATAGGACCAGAAACTGCATGTGATTCAACTCCATTTAGGACTAGGAAACAAACGCTAGCTCGCCTTACAAAAACACACTCTGCTTTTGAGAAAAGAGCACTCTTCTACTCTACTGTGTTTCCTATGGTGTCCGAACAGTGAGCTTGCTCAGAACACAAGAACTGTGCTTCCTACACACATGGTCATATCTAGTTCAATTCTGCTTAGGAACCTGACAATAACAGTAGATCCTCTTCAGTCCAATACACTGTACTTGCTGGGAACAGACGCCAGTGCTATTTGTCCTGTGTATGGCAATGGCAGCACAATAGTGACTGTTCTTACCATAAAACAACTCTTGCTCGTAGGACCAAAAACTGCATGTGATTCAACTCCATTTAGGACTGGGAAACAAAAGCTAGCTCACCTTACAGAAACACACTCTGCTTTAGAGAAAAGAGCACTCTTCTACTCTACTGTGTTTCCTATAGGGCCAGAACAGTGAGCTTGCTCAGAATAAAGAACTGTGCTTTCTACACACGGGCCATATCTAGTTCAACTCTGCTTAGGAAACTGACAAGAACAGTAGCTCCTCTTCAGTCCGATACACTGTACTTGCAGGGAACAGACGCGAGTGCTATTTGCACTGTGTATGGCAATTGGAGCACAATAGTGACTCGCCCTACCAGAAAACAACTCTTGGTCGTAGGACAAAAAACTGCATGTGTGTCAACTCCATTTAGGACTGGGAAACAAACGCTAGCTCGCCTTACAAGAAACACACTCTGCTTTTGAGAAAAGAGCACTCTTCTACTCTACTCTGTTTCCTATGGGGTCCAAACAGTGAGCTTGCTCAGAACAAAAGAACTGTGCTTCCTACACACACGGACCATATCTAGTTCAACTCTGCTTAGGAAACTGACAAGAACAGTAGCTCCTATTCAGTCCAATACACTGTACTTGCTGGGAAAAGACGCGAGTGCTATTTGCCTTGTGTAGGGCAATGGGAGCGCAATAGTGACTTTCCTTACCAGAAAACAACTCTTGCTCATAGGACCAGAAACTGCATGTGATTCAACTCCATTTAGGAGTAGGAAACAAACGCTAGCTCGCCTTACAAAAACACACTCTGCTTTTGAGAAAAGAGCACTCTTCTACTCTACTGTGTTTCCTATGGTGTCTGAACATTGAGCTTGCTCAGAACAAAAGAACTGTGCTTCCTACTCACATGGCCATATCTAGTTCAATTCTGCTTAGGAACCTGACAAGAACAGTAGATCCTCTTCAGTCCAATACACTGTAAGTGCTGGGAACAGACGCCAGTGCTATTTGTCCTGTGTATGGCAATGGCAGCACAATAGTGACTCTTCTTACCATAAAAAAACTCTTGCTCGTAGGACCAGAAACTGCATGTGATTCAACTCCATTTAGGACTGGGAAACAAAAGCTAGCTCACCTTACAGAAACACACTCTGCTTTAGAGAAAATAGCACTCTTCTACTCTACTGTGTTTCCTATAGGGCCAGAACAGTGAGAATGCTCAGAACAAAGAACTGTGCTTACTACACACGAGCCATATCTAGTTCAACTCTGCTTAGGAAACTGACAGGAACAGTAGCTCCTCTTCAGTCCGATACACTGTACTTGCTGGGAACAGACGCGAGTGCTATTTGCACTGTGAATGGCAATGGGAGCGCAATAGTGACTTTCCTTTCCAGAAAACAACTCTTGCTCGTAGGACCAGAAACTGCATGTGATTCAACTCCATTTAGGACTGGGAAACAAATGCTAGCTCGCCTTACATGAAACACACTCTGCTTTTGAGAAAAGAGCACTCTTCTACTCTACTGTGTTTCCTATGGGGTTCGAAATGTGAGCTTCCTCAGAACAAAAAAACTGTGCTTCCTACACAAACGGCCATATCTAGTTCAATTCTGCTTAGGAACCTGACAAGAACAGTAGATCCTATTCAGTCCAATACACTGTACTTGCTGGGAACAGACGCCAGTGCTATTTGTCCTGTGTATGGCAATGGCATAGCAATAGTGACTCTTTTTATCATAAAACAACTCTTGCTCGTAAGACTAGAAACTGCATGTGATTCAACTCCATTTAGGACTGGGAAACAAACTCTAGCTCGCCTTACAAGAAACACACTCTGCTTTAGAAAAAAGAGCACTCTTCGACTCTACTGTGTTTCCTACAGGGCCAGAACAGTGAGCTTGCTCAGAACAAAAGAACTGTGCTTCCAACACAGGGCCATAACTAGTTCAACTCTGCTTAGGAAACTGACAAGAACAGTAGCTCCTCTTCCGTCCAATACACTGTACTTGCTGGGAACAGACGGGAGGGCTATTTGCACTGTGGATTTCAATGGGAGCAAAATAGTGACTTTCCTTACCAGAAAACAGCTCTTGCTCGTAGGACCAGAAACTGCATGTGATTCAACTCCATTTAGGACTGGGGAACAAATGCTAGCTCGCCTTCCATGAAACACACTCTGCTTTTGATTAAAGAGCACCCTTCTACTCTACTGTGTTTCCTATGAGGTCCGAACAGTGAGCTTGCTCAGAACAAAAGAACTGTGCTTCCTACACACACGGGCCATATCTAGTTCAACTCTGCTTAGGAAACTGACAAGAACAGTAGCTCCTCTTCAGTCCAATACACTGTACTTGCTGGCAACAGGCGCATGTGCTATTTGCACTGTGTATGTCAATGGGAGAGCAATAGTGACTTTCCCTACCAGAAAACAACTCTTGCTCATAGGACTAGAAACTGCATGTGATTCCACTCCATTTAGGACTGGGAAACAAATGCTAGCTCGCCTTACAAGAAACACACTCTGCTTTAGAGAAAATAGCACTATTCTACTCTACTGTGTTTCCTATGGGGTCCAAACAGTGAGCTTGCTCAGAACAAAAGAACTGTGCTTAATACACACACGGACCACATCTAGTTCAACTCTGCTTAGGAAACTGACAAGAACAGTAGCTCCTATTCAGTCCAATACACTGTAATTGCTGGGAAAAGACATGAGTGCTATTTGCCTTGTGTAGGGAAATGGGAGCACAATAGTGACTTTCCTTACCAGAAAACAACTCTTGTTCGTAGGACCAGTAACTGCATGTGATTCAACTCCATTTAGGACTGGGAAACAAACTCTAGCTCGCTTTACAAGAAACACACTCTGCTTTTGAGAAAAGAGCACTCTTCTACTCTACTGTGTTTCCTATAGGGCCAGAACAGTGAGCTTGCTCAGAACATAAGAACTGTGCTTCCTACACACACGGGCCATATCTAGTTCAACTCTGCTTAGGAAACTGACAAGAACAGTAGCTCCTCTTCAGTTCGATACACTGTACTTGTGGGGAACAGACGCGAGTGATATTTGCTCTGTGTATGGCAATTGGAGCACAATAGTGACTTGTCTTACCAGAAAACAACTCTTGCTCGTTGGACAAAAAACTGCATGTGACTCAACTCCATTTAGGACTGGGAAACAAACGCTAGCTCGACTTCCAAGAAACACACTCTGCTTTTGAGAAAAGAGCACTCTTCTACTCTACTGTGTTTCCTATGTGTTCCGAACAGTGAGCTTGCTCAGAACAAAAAAACTGTGTTTCCTACACACACGGCCATATCTAGTTCAAGTCTGCTTAGGAAGCTGACAAGAACAGTAGATCCTCTTCAGTCCAATACACTGTACTTGCTGGGAACAGACGCGAGTGCTATTTGTCCTGTGTATGTCAATGGCAGCGCAATAGTGACTCTTCTTACCAGAAAACAACTCTTGCTCGTAGGACCAGAAACTGCATGTGATTCATCTTCATTTAGGACTGGGAAACAAACTCTATCTCGCTTTACAAGAAACACACTCTGCTTTTGAGAAAAGAGCACTCTTCTACTCTACTGTGTTTCCTATAGGGCCAGAACAGTGAGCTTGCTCAGAAAAAAAGAACTGTGCTTCCTACACACACGGACCATATCTAGTTCAACTCTGCTTAGGAAACTGAGAAGAACAGTAGCTCCTCTTCAGTCCAATACACTGTACTTGCGGGGAACATACGTGAGTGCTATTTGCACTGTGTATGGCAATTTGAGCACAATAGTGACTTGTCTTACCAGAAAAAAACTCTTGCTCATAGGACAAAAAACTGCATGTGACTCAACTCCATTTAGGACTGGGAAACAAACACTAGCTCGACTTCCAAGAAGCACACTCTGCTTTTGAGAAAAGAGCACTCTTCTACTCTACTGTGTTTCCTATGAGGTCCAAACAGTGAGCTTGCTCAGAACAAAAGAACTGTGCTTCCTACACACACGGGCCATATCTAGTTCAACTCTGCTTAGGAAACTGCAAGAACAGTAGATCCTCTTCAGTCCAATACACTGTACTTGCGGGGAACAGACACGAGTGCTATTTGCACTGTGTATGGCAATTGGAGCACAATAGTGACTTGTCTTACCAGAAAACAACTGTTGCTCGTAGGACAAAAAACTGCATGTGACTCAACTCCATTTAGGACTGGGAAACAAACACTAGCTCGACTTCCAAGAAGCACACTCTGCTTTTGAGAAAAGAGCACTCTTCTATTCTACTGTGTTTCCTATGTGTTTTCCGAACAGTGAGCTTGCTCAGAACACAAAAACTGTGCTTCCTACACACACGGGCCATATCTAGTTCAATTCTACTTAGGAAACTGACAAGAACAGTAGAACCTTTTCAGTCCAATACACTGAACATGCTGGGAACAGACGCCAGTGCTATTTGCCCTGTGTATGACAATGGGAGCGCAATAGTGACTCTTCTTACCAAAAAACAACTCTTGTTCGTAGGACAAGAAACTGCATGTGATTCAACTCGATTTAGGACTGGGAATGAAACGCTAGCTCGCCTTACAAGAAACACACTCTGCTTTTGAGAAAAGAGCACTCTTCTACTCTACTGTGTTTCCTATAGGGCCAGAACAGTGAACTTGCTCAGAACAAAAGAACTGTGCTTCCTACACACAGGGGACATATCTAGTTCAGCTCTGCTTAGGAATCTGACAAGAACAGGAGCTCCTATTCAGTCCAATACTCTGTACATGCAGGGAACAGACGCCAGTGCTATTTGCACTGTGTATGACAATGGGAACGCAATAGTGACTCTTCTTACCAGAAAAAAACTCTTGCTCGTAGGACCAGAAACTGCACAGGATTCAATTCCATTTCTGACTGGGAAACAAACACTAGCTCGCCTTTCAAGAAACGCACTCTGCTTTTGAGAAAAGAGCACTCTTCTACTCTACAGTTTTTCCTATGGGGTCCTAACCGTGAGCTTGCTAAGAACAAATGAACTGTGCTTCCTACACACACGGGCCATATCTAGTTATACTCTGCTTAGGAAACTGCTATTTGCACTGTGTATGACAATGGGAGCGCAATAGTGACTCTTCTTACCAGAAAAAAAACTCTTGATCGTAGGACCAGAAACGGCATGGGATTCAATTCCATTTTTGACTGGGAAGCAAACACTAGCTCGCCTTTCAAGAAACACAATTTAATTTTGAGAAAAGAGCACTCATCTACTCTACTGTGTTTCCTATGGTGTCCGCACAGTGTGCTTTCTCAGAACAAAAGAACTGTGCTTCCTACACACACGAGCCATATCTAGTTCAACTCCTTTTACGAAAATGACAAGAAGAGTAGCTCCTCTTCAGTCTAATACACTGTACTTGCTGGGAACAGACACCAGTGCTATTTGTCCTGTGTAGGGCAATGGCAGCGCAATATTGACTCTTCTTACCAGAAAACAACTCTTGCTCGTAGGACCAGAAACTGCATGTGATTCAACTCCATTTAGGACTGGGAAACAAACGCTAGCTCGCCTTACAAGAAACACACTCTGCTTTTGAGAAAAGAGCACTCTTCTACTCTACTGAGTTTCCTATGGGGTCCGAACAGTGAGCTTGCTCAGAACAAAAGAACTGTGCTTCCTACACACACGGCCATATCTAGTTCAATTATGCTTAGGAACCTGACAAGAACAGTAGATCCTCTTCAGTCCAATACACTGTACTTGCTGGGAAGAGACGCCAGTGGAATTTGTCCTGTGTATGGCAATGGCAGCGCAATAGTGACTCTTCTTACCATAAAACAACTCTTGCTCGTAGGACCAAAAACTGCCTGTGACAACTCCATTTAGGACTGGCAAACAAAGGCGAGCTCGCCTTACAAGAAACACACTCTGCTTTAGAGAAAAGAACACTCTTCTACTCTACTGTGTTTCCTATGGGGTCCAAACAGTTAGCTTGCTCAGAACAAAAGAACTGTGCTTCCTACACAGAGCGACCATATCTAGTTCAAATCTGATTAGGAAACTGACAAAAACAGTAGCTGCTATTTAGTCCAATACACTGTACTTGCTGGGAACAGACGCGAGTGCTATTTGCACTGTGTATGGCAATGGGAGCACAATAGTAACTTTCCTTACCAGAAAACAACTCTTGCTCATAGGACCGGAAACTGCCTGGGATTGAACTCCAATTAGGGCTAGGAAACAAACGCTAGCTCGCCTTACAAGAAACACACTCTGCTTTAGAGAAAAGAGCACTGTTCTACTCTACTGTGTTTCCTATGAGGTCCGAACAGTGAGCTTGCTCAGAACAAAAAAAAACGTGATTCCTACACACACCGTCACACTTAGTTCAATTCCGCTTAGGAACCTGACAAGAACAGTAGATCCTCTTCAGTCCAATACACTGTACTGCTGAGAACAAACAACAGTGCTATTTGTCCTGTGTATGGCAATAGCAGCGCAATAGTGACTCTTCTTACCATAAAACAACTCTTGCTCGTAGGACCAGAAACTGCATGTGATTCAACTCCATTTAGGACTGGGAAACAAACGCTAGCTCGCCTTACAAGAAAAACACTCTGCTTTTGAGAAAAGAGCACTCTTCTACTCTACTGTGTTTCCTGTGGGGTCCAAAGAGTGAGCTTGCTCAGAACAAAAGAACTGTGCTTCCTACACACACGGACCATATCTAGTTCAGCTCTGCTTAGGAAACTGACAAGAACAGTAGCTCCTCTTCAGTCCAATACACTGTACTTGCTGGGAACAGACACCAGTGCTATTTGTCCTGTGTAGGGCAATGGCAGCGCAATATTGACTCTTCTTACCAGAAAACAACTCTTGCTCGTAGGACCAGAAACTGCATGTGATTCAACTCCATTTAGGACGGGAAACAAACGCTAGCTCGCCTTACAAGAAACACACTCTGCTTTTGAGAAAAGAGCACTCTTCTACTCTACTGAGTTTCCTATGGGGTCCGAACAGTGAGCTTGCTCAGAACAAAAGAACTGTGCTTCCTACACACACGGCCATATCTAGTTCAATTATGCTTAGGAACCTGACAAGAACAGTAGATCCTCTTCAGTCCAATACACTGTACTTGCTGGGAAGAGACGCCAGTGGAATTTGTCCTGTGTATGGCAATGGCAGCGCAATAGTGACTCTTCTTACCATAAAACAACTCTTGCTCGTAGGACCAAAAACTGCCTGTGACAACTCCATTTAGGACTGGCAAACAAAGGCGAGCTCGCCTTACAAGAAACACACTCTGCTTTAGAGAAAAGAGCACTCTTCTACTCTACTGTGTTCCCTATGGAGTCCAAACAGTGAGCTTGCTCAGAACAAAAAAACTGTGCTTCCTACAAACATGGCCATATCTAGATCAAGTCTGATTAGGAACATGACAAGAACAGTAGATCCTCTTCCGTCCAATGCACTGTACTTGCTGGGAAGAGACGCCAGGGCTATTTGTCCTGTGTATGGCAATGGCAGCACAATAGTGACTCTTCTTACCAGAAAACAACTCTTGCTTGTAGGACAAGAAACTGCATGTGATTCAACTCCATTTAGGACTGGGAAACAAACGCTAGCTCGCCTTACAAGAAACACACTCTGCTTTAGAGAAAAGAGCACTCTTCTACTCTACTGTGTTTCCTATGGGGTCCAAACAGTGAGCTTGCTCAGAACAAAAGAACTGTGCTTCCTACACACGCGGGACATATCTCGTTCAACTCTGTTTAGGAAACTGACAGAAACAGTAGCTCCTCTTCTGTCCGATACACTGTACTTGCTGGGAACAGACGCGAGTGCTATTTGCACTGTTTATGGCAATGGGAGCCCAATAGTGACTTTCCTTACCAAAAAACAACTCTTGCTCGTAGGACCAGAAACTGCATGTGATTCAACTCCATATAGAACTGGGAAACAAACGCTAGCTCGCCTTACAAGAAATACACTCTGCTTTTGAGAAAAGAGCACTCTTCTACTCTACTGTGTTTCCTATAGGGCCAGAACAGTGAGCTTGCTCAGAGCAAAAGAACTGTGCTTCCTACACACACGGCCATAGCTAGTTCAACTCTGCTTAGGAACCTGACAAGAACAGTAGATCCTCTTCAGTCCAATACACTGTACATGCTGGGAACAGACGCGTGTGCTATTTACCCTGTGTATGACAATGGGAGCACAATAGTTACTCTTCTTACCAGAACACAACTCTTGCTCATAGGACCAGAAAGTGCATGTGATTCAACTCCATTTAGGATTGTGAAACAAACACTAACTCGCCTTACAAGAAACACACTCTGAGTTAGAGAAAAAAGCACTCTTCTACTCTATTGTGTTTCCTAAGAGGTCCGAACAGTAAACTTGCTCAGGACAAAAGAACTGTGCTTCCTACACACACGGCCATATCTAGTTCAATTCTGCTTAGGAACCTGACAAGAACAGTAGATCCTCTTCAGTCCAATACACTGTACTTGCTGGGAAGAGACTCCAGTACTATTTGTCCTGTGTATGGCAATGGCAGCGCAATTTTGACTCTTCTTACCAGAAAACAACTCTTGCTCATAGGACCGGAAACTGCCTGTGATTGAACTCCATTTAGGACTAGGAAACAAACGCTAGCTCGCCTTACAAGAAACACACTCTGCTTTTGAGAAAAGAGCACTCTTCTACACTACTGTGTTTGCTATGAGGTCCGAAGAGTGAGCTTGCTGAGAACAAAAAATCGAGCTTCCTACACACACCGCCACACCTAGTTCAATTCTGCTTAGGAACCTGACAAGAACAGTAGATCCTCTTCCGTCCAATACACTGTACTTGCTGGGATCAGAAACGAGTGCTATTTGCACTGTGTATGGCAATGGGAGCGCAATAGAGACTTTCCTTACCAGAAAACAACTCTTGCTCGTAGGACCAGAAACTGCATGTGATTCAACTCAATTTAGGACTGGGAAACAAATGCTAGCTCGCCTTACATGAAACACATTCTGCTTTTGAGAAAAGAGCACTCTTCTACTCTACTGTCTTTCCTATGGGGTCCGATCAGTGAGCTTGCTCAGAACAAAAGAACTGTGCTTCCTACACACACGGGCCATATCTAGTTCAACTCTGCTTAGGAAACTGACAAGAACAGTAGCTCCTCTTCAGTCCAATACACTGTACTTGCGGGGAACAGACGCGAGTGCTATTTGCACTGTGTATGGCTATTGGAGCACAATAGTGACTCGTCTTACCAGAAAACAACTCTTGCTCGTAGGACAAAAAACTGCATGTGACTCAACTCCATTTGTGACTGGGAACCATCGCTAGCTCGCCTTCCAAGAAACACACTCTGCATTTGAGGAAAGAGCACTCTATACTCTACTGTGTTTCCTATGGGTTCCGAACAGTGAGCTTGCTCAGAACAAAAAAACTGTGCTTCCTACACAAACGGCCATATCTAGTTCAAGTCTGCTTAGGAACCTGACAAGAACAGTAGATCCTCTTCCATCCAATACACTGTACTTGCTGGGAAAAGACGCCAGTGTTATTTGTCCTGTGTATGGCAATGGCAGCTCATGGTGACTCTTCTTACCAGAAAACAACTCTTGCTTGTAGGACCAGAAACTGCATGTGATTCAACTCCATTTAGGACTGGGAAACAAACGCTAGCTCGCCTTACAAGAAACACTCTGCTTTTGAGAAAAGAGCACTCTTCTACTCTACTGTGTTTCCTATGGTGTCCAAACAGTGAGCTTGCTCAGAACAAAAGAACTGTGCTTCCTACACACATGAGCCATATCTAGTTCAACTCTGCTTAGGAAACTGACAAGAACAGTACCTCCTCTTCAGTCCAATACACTGTACATGCTGGGAACAGACGCGAGTGCTATTTGCACTGTGTATGGCAATGGGAGCGCAATAGTGACTTTCCTTACCAGAAAACAACTCTTGCTCGTAGGACCAGAAACTGTATGTGATTCAACTCCATTTAGGACTGGGAAACAAATGCTAGCTCGCCTTACAAGAAATACAATCTGCTTTAGAGAAAAGAGCACTCTTCTACTCTACTGTGTTTCCTTTGGGGTACAAACAGTGAGCTTGCTCAGAACAAAAAAACTGTGCTTCCTACACACACGGCCATATCTAGTTCAATTCTGCTTATAAAACTGACAAGAACAGTAGATCCTCTTCAGTCCAATACACTGTACTTGCTGGGAACAGACGCCAGTGCTATTTGTCCTGTGTATGGCAATGACAGCGCAATTTTGACTCTTCTTACCAGAAACAACTCTTGCTCCTAGGACCAGAAACTGCATGGGATTCAACTCCATTTAGCACTGGGAAACAAACACTAGTTCACCTTACAAGAAACACACTCTGCTTTTGAGAAAAGAGCCCTCTTCTACTCTAAAGTGTTTCCTGTAGGGCCAGAACAGTGAGCTTGCTCAGAACAAAAGAATTGTGCTTCCAACACACACAGCCATATCTAGTTCAATTCTGATTGGGAACCTGACAAGAACAGTAGCTCCTATTCAGTCCAATACACTGTACTTGCTGGGAACAGACGGCAGTGCTATTTGTCCTGTGTATGGCAATGGCAGCGCAATAGTGACTATTCTTACCATAAAAAACTCTTGCTCGTAGCACCAGAAACTGCATGTGATTCAACTCCATTTAGGACTGGGAAACAAACGCTAGCTCGCCTTACAAGAAACACACTCTGCTTTAGAGAAAAGAGCACTCTTCTACTCTACTGTGTTTCCTATAGCGCCAGAACAGTGAGCTTGCTCGGAACAAAAGAACTGTGCTTTCTACACACACGGGCCATATCTAGTTCAACTCTGCTTTGGAAACTGACAAGAACAGTAGCTCCTCTTCAGTCCGATACACTGTACCTGCTGGGAACAGACGCGAGTGCTATTTGCACTGTGTATGTCAATGGGAGCGCAATAGTGACTTTCCTTACCAGAAAACAACTCTTGCTCGTAGGACCAGAAACTGTATGTGATTCAACGCCATTTAGGACTGGGAAACAATTGCTAGCTCGCCTTACAAGAAACACACTCTGCTTTAGAGAAAAGAGCACTCTTCTACTCTACTGTGTTTCCGATGGGGTCCGAACAGTGAACTTGCTCAGAACAAAAAAACTGTGCTTCCTACACACACGGCCATATCTAGTTCAATTCTGCTTATAAACCTGACAAGAACAGTAGATCCTCTTCAGTCCAATACACTGTACTTCCTGGCAACAGACGCCAGTGCTATTTGTCCTGTGTATGGCAATGGCAGCGCAATAGTGACTCTTCTTACCAGAAAACAACTCTTGCTCGTAGGACAAAAAACTGCATGTGATTCAACTCCATTTAGGACTGGGAAACAAACGCTAGCTCGCCTTACAAGAAACACACTCTGCTTTAGAGAAAAGAGCACTCTTCTACTCTACTGTGTTTCCTGTAGGGCCAGAACAGTGAGCTTGCTCAGAACAAAAGAACTGTGCTTCCTACACACGGGCCATATCTAGTTCAACTCTGCTTAGGAAACTGACAAGAGCAGTAGCTCCTCTTCAGTCCGATACACTGTAATAGCTGGGAACAGACGCGAGTGCTATTTGCACTGTGTATGGCAATGGGAGCGCAAAGTGACTTTCCTTACCAGAAAACAACTCTTGCTTGTAGGACCAGAAACTGCATGGGATTCAACTCCATTTAGGACTGGGAATCAAATGCTAGCTCCCCTTACATGAATCACACTCTGCTTTTGAGAAAAGAGCACTTTTCTACTCTACTGTGTTTCCTATGTGGTCCAAACAGTAAGCTTGCTCAGAACAAAAGAACTGTGCTTCCTACACACACGGGCCATATCTAGTTCAACTCTGCTTAGGAAACTGACAAGAACAGTAGCTCCTCTTCAGTCCGATACACTGTACTTGCTGGGAACAGACGCGAGTGCTATTTGCACTGTGTATGGCAATGGGAGCGCAATAGTGACTTTCCTTACCAGTAAACAACTCTTGCTCGTAGGACCAGAAACTGTATGTGATTCAAATCCATTTAGGACTGGGAAACAAATGCTAGCTCGCCTTACAATAAACACAATCTGCTTTAGAGAAAAGAGCACTCTTCTACTCTACTGTGTTTCCTATGGGTTCCGAACAGTGAGCTTGCTCAGAACAAAAAAACTGTGCTTCCTACACACATGGCCATATCTAGTTCAATTCTGCTTATAAACCTGACAAGAACAGTAGATCCTCTTCAGTCCAATACACTGTACTTGCTGGGAACAGACAACAGTGCTATTTGTCCTGTGTATGGCAATGGCAGCGCAATAGTGACTCTTCCTTCCAGAAAACAACTCTTGCTCTTAGGACCAGAAACTGCATGTGATTCAACTCCATTTAGGACTGCGAAACAAACTCTAGCTCGCCTTACAAGAAACACACTCTGCTTTAGAGAAAAGAGCACTCTTCTACTCTACTGTGTTTCCTGTAGGGCCAGAACAGTGAGCTTGCTCAGAACAAAAGAACTGTGCTTCCTACACACGGGCCATATCTAGTTCAACTCTGCTTAGGAAACTGACAAGAGCAGTAGCTCCTCTTCAGTCCGATACACTGTAATTGCTGGGAACAGACGCGAGTGCTATTTGCACTGTGTATGGCAATGGGAGCGCAAAGTGACTTTCCTTACCAGAAAACAACTCTTGCTTGTAGGACCAGAAACTGCATGGGATTCAACTCCATTTAGGACTGGGAAACAAATCCTAGCTCCCCTTACATGAATCACACTCTGCTTTTGAGAAAAGAGCACTTTTCTACACTACTGTGTTTCCTATGTGGTCCAAACAGTGAGCTTGCTCAGAACAAAAGAACTGTGCTTCCTACACACACGGGCCATATCTAGTTCAACTCTGCTTAGGAAACTGACAAGAACAGTAGCTCCTCTTCAGTCCAATACACTGTACTTGCTGGGAACAGACGCGAGTGCTATTTGCACTGTGTATGGCAATGGGAGCGCAATAGTGACTTTCCTTACCAGAAAACAACTCTTGCTCGTAGGACCAGAAACTGTATGTGATTCAACTCCATTTAGGACTGGGAAACAAATGCTAGCTCGCCTTACAATAAACACAATCTGCTTTAGAGAAAAGAGCACTCTTCTACTCTACTGTGTTTCCTATGGGTTCCGAACAGTGAGCTTGCTCAGAACAAAAAAACTGTGCTTCCTACACACATGGCCATATCTAGTTCAATTTTGCTTATAAACCTGACAAGAACAGTAGATCCTCTTCAGTCCAATACACTGTACTTGCTGGGAACAGACAACAGTGCTATTTGTCCTGTGTATGGCAATTGCAGCGCAATAGTGACTCTTCTTTCCAGAAAACAACTCTTGCTCTTAGGACCAGAAACTGCATGTGATTCAACTCCATTTAGGACTGCGAAACAAACACTAGCTCGCCTTACAAGAAACACACTCTGCTTTTGAGAAAAGAGCACTCTTGTACTTTACCGTGTTTCCTATGGGGTCCAAACAGTGAGCTTGCTCAGAACAAAAAACTGTGCTTCCTACACACGGACCATATCTAGTTCAACTCTGCTTAGGAAACTGACAAGAACAGTAGCTCCTATTCAGTCCAATACACTGTACTTACTGGGAAAAGACGCGAGTGCTATTTGCCTTGTGTAGGGCAATGGGAGCACAATAGTGACTTTCCTTACCAGAAAACAACTCTTGCTCGTAGGACCAGAAACTACAAGTGATTCAACTCCATTTAGGAGTAGGAAACAAATGCTAGCTCGCCTTACAAAAACACACTCTGCTTTTGAGAAAAGAGCACTCTTCTACTCTACTGTGTTTCCTATGCTGTCCGAACATTGAGCTTGCTCAGAACAAAAGAACTGTGCTTCCTACACACATGGCCATATGTAGTTCAATTCTGCTTAGGAACCTGACAAGAACAGTAGATCCTCTTCAGTCCAATACACTGTACGTGCTGGGAACAGACGCCAGTGCTATTTGTCCTGTGTATGGCAATGGCAGCACAATAGTGACTGTTCTTACCATAAAAAAACTCTTGCTCGTAGGACCAGAAACTGCATGTGATTCAACTCCATTTAGGACTGGGAAACAAAAGCTAGCTCACCTTACAGAAACACACTCTGCTTTAGAGAAAATAGCACTCTTCTACTCTACTGTGTTTCCTATAGGGCCAGAACAGTGAGAATCCTCAGAACAAAGAACTGTGCTTACTACACACGAGCCATATCTAGTTCAACTCTGCTTAGGAAACTGACAGGAACACTAGCTCCTCTTCAGTCCCATACACAGTACTTTCGGGGAACAGACGCGAGTGCTATTTGCACTGTGTATGGCAATTGGAGCACAATAGTGACTTGTCTTACCAGAAAACAACTCTTGCTTGTTGGACAAAAAACTGCATGTGACTCAACTCCATTTAGGACTGGGAAACAAACGCTAGCTCGACTTCCAACAAACACACTCTGCTTTTGAGAAAAGAGCACTCTTCTACTCTACTGTGTTTCCTATGTGTTCCGAACAGTGAGCTTGCTCAGAACAAAAAAACTGTGCTTCCTACACACACGGCCATATCTAGTTCAAGTCTGCTTAGGAACCTGACAAGAACAGTAGATCCTATTCAGTCCAATACACTGTACTTGCTGGGAACAGACGCCAGTGCTATTTGTCCTGTGTATGTCAATGACAGCGCAATAGTGTCTCTTCTTACCAGAAAACAACTCTTGCTCGTAGGACCAGAAACTGCATGTGATTCAACTCCATTTAGGACTGGGAAACAAACTCTAGCTCGCTTTACAAGAAACACACTCTGCTTTTGAGAAAAGAGCACTCTTCTACTCTACTGTGTTTCCTATAGGGCCAGAACAGTGAGCTTGCTCAGAAAAAAAGAACTGTGCTTCCTACACACACGGACCATATCTAGTTCAACTCTGCTTAGGAAACTGAGAAGAACAGTAGCTCCTCTTCAGTCCAATACACTGTACTTGCTGGGAAAAAACGCGAGTGCTATTAGCCTTGTGTAGGGTAATGGGAGCGCAATAGTGACTTTCCTTACCAGAAAACAACTCTTGCTCATAGGACCAGAAACTGCATGTGATTCAACTCCATTTAGGACTAGGAAACAAACGCTAGCTCGCCTTACAAGAAACACACTCTGCTTTTGAGAAAAGAGCACTCTTCTACTCTACTGTGTTTCCTATGGTGTACAAACAGTGAGCTTGCTCAGAACAAAAGAACTGTGCTTCCTACACACACGGACCATATCTAGTTCAACTCTGCTTAGGAAACTGACAAGAACAGTAGCTCCTATTCAGTCCAATACACTGTACTTGCTGGGAAAAGACGCGAGTGCTATTTGCCTTGTGTAGGGCAATGGGAGCGCAATAGTGACTTTCCTTACCAGAAAACAACTCTTGCTCGTAGGACCAGAAACTGCATGTGATTCAACTCCATTTAGGAGTAGGAAACAAACGCTAGCTCGCCTTACAAAAACACACTCTGCTTTTGAGAAAAGAGCACTCTTCTACTCTACTGTGTTTCCTATGGTGTCCGAACATTGAGCTTGCTCAGAACAAAAGAACTGTGCTTCCTACACACATGGCCATATGTAGTTCAATTCTGCTTAAAAACCTGACAAGAACAGTAGATCCTCTTCAGTCCAATACACTGTACGTGCTGGGAACAGACGCCAGTGCTATTTGTCCTGTGTATGGCAATGGCAGCACAATAGTGACTGTTCTTCGAATAAAAAAACTCTTGCTCGTAGGACCAGAAACTGCATGTGATTCAACTCCATTTAGGACTGGGAAACAAAAGCTAGCTCACCTTACAGAAACACACTCTGCTTTAGAGAAAATAGCACTCTTCTATTCTACTGTGTTTCCTATAGGGCCAGAACAGTGAGAATCCTCAGAACAAAGAACTGTGCTTACTACACACGAGCCATATCTAGTTCAACTCTGCTTAGGAAACTGACAGGAACAGTAGCTCCTCTTCAGTCCGATACACTGTACTTGCTGGGAACAGACGCGAGTGCTATTTGCACTGTGTATGGCAATGGGAGCGCAATAGTGACTTTCCTTTCCAGAAAA
>NW_026737306.1:0-44509 GCF_949786415.1 Peromyscus eremicus | reverse complement strand
ACTGTATTTCCTATGTGGTCCGAACAGTGAGCTTGCTCAGAACAAAAGAACTGTGCTTCCTACACGCAGGGGCCATATCTAGTTCAACTCTGCTTAGGAAACTGACAAGAACAGTAGCTCCTCTTCAGTCCAATACACTGTAATAGCTGGGAACAGACACGAGTGCTATTTGCAATGTGTATGGCAATAGGAGCACAATAGTGACTCTTCTTATCGGAAAACACCTCTTGCTGGTAGGACCAGAAACTGCATGGGATTCAACTCCATTTCTGACTGGGAAACAAACACTAGCTCGCCTTATAAGAAACACACTCTGCTTTTGAGAAAAGAGCACTCTTCTACTCTACTGTGTTTCCTATGGGGTCCGAAAAGTGAGCTTGCTCAGAACAAAAGAACTGTGTTTCCTACACCACAAGGGCCATATCTAGTTCAACTCTGCTTAGGAAACTGACAAGAACAGTAGCTCCGCTTCAGTCCAATACACTGTACTTGCTGTGAACAGATGCCAGTGCTATTTGCCCTGTTTATGACAATAGGAGCGCAATAGTGACTCTTCTTACCAGAAAACATCTCTTGCTCGTAGGACCAGAAACTGCATGTATTTCAAATCCATTTAGGAATGGGAAACAAACGCTAGCTCGCCTTACAAGGAACACACTCTGCTTTTGAGAAAAGAGCACTCTTCTACTCTACTGTGTTTCCTATAGGCCAGAACAGTGAGTTTGCTCAGAACAAAAGAACTGTGCTTCCTACAAATACGGCCATATCTAGTTCAATTCTGCTAGGAAACTGACAAGAACAAGTACACTGTACTTGCTGGGAACAGACGCGAGTGCTATTTGTACTGTGTCTGGCAATAGGAGCGAGATAGTGACTCTTCTTACCAGAAAACAACTCTTGCTCGTAGGACCAGATACTGCATGTGATTCAACTCCATTTAGGATTGGGGAAACAAACGCTAGCTCGCCTTACAAGAAACATACTCTGCTTTTGAGAAAAGAGCACTCTTCTACTCTAGTGTGTTTCCTATGGGTCCGAAAATTGAGCTTGCTCAGAACAAAAGAACTGTGCTTCCTACACACAGGGGCCATATCTAGTTCAACTCTGCTTAGGAAACTGACAAGGACTGTAGCTCCTCTTCAGTCCAATACACTGTACTTGCTGGGAACAGACGCGAGTGCTATTTGCACTGTGTATGGCATTGGGAGCGCAATAGTGACTTTCCTTACCAGAAAACAACTCTTGCTCGTAGGACCAAAAACTGCATGTGATTCAACTCCATTTAGGACTGGGAAACAAACGCTAGCTCGCCTTACAAGAAACACACTCTGCTTTTGAGAAAAGAGCACTCTTCTACTCTACTGTTTTTCCTATAGGGGCCAGAACAGTGAGTTTGCTCAGAACAAAAGAACTATGATTCCTACAAATACTGCCATATCTAGTTCAATTCTGCTTAGGAAACTGACAAGAACAGTAGATTCTTTTCAGTCCAAAAAACTGTACTTGCTGGGAACAGACGCCAGTGCTATTTGGCCTATGTATGACAATGGGAGCACAATAGTGACTCTTCTTACCAGAAAACAACTCTTGCTCGTAGGACAAGAAACTGCATGTGATTCAACTCCATTTAGGATTGGGAAACAAACGCTAGCTCGCCTACAAGAAACACACTCTGCTTGTGAGAAAAGAGCACTCTTCTACTCTACTGTGTATCCTATGGGGACCGAACAGTGAGATTGCTCAGAACAACAGAACTGTGCTTCCTCCACTCACGGGCCATACCTAGTTCAACTCTGCTTAGGAAACTGACAAGAACAGTAGCTCCTCTTCAGTCCAATAAACTGTACATGCAGGGAACAGACGCCAGTGCTATTTGTCCTCTGTAGGACAATGGGAGCGCAATAGTGACTCTTCTTATTAGAAAACACCTCTTGCTCGTAGGATCAGAAACTGCATGGGATTCAACTCCATTTCTGACTGGGAAACAAACACTAGCTCGCCTTACAAGAAACTCACTCTGCTTTTCAGAAAAGAGCACTCTTCTACTCTACTGTATTTCCTATGTGGTCCGAACAGTGAGCTTGCTCAGAACAAAAGAACTGTGCTTCCTACACGCAGGGGCCATATCTAGTTCAACTCTGCTTAGGAAACTGACAAGAACAGTAGCTCTGCTTCAGTCCAATACATTGTACTTGCTGGGAACAGACGCCAGTGCTATTTGCACTGTGTATGGCAATGGGAGCGCAAGAGTGACTTTCCTTACCAGAAAACAACTCTTGCTCATAGGACCAAAAACTGCATGTGATTCAACTCCATTAAGGACTGGGAAACAAACGCTAGCTCGCCTTACAAGAAACACACTCTGCTTTTGAGAAAAGAGCACTCTTCTACTCTACTGTATTTCCGATGTGGTCCGAACAGTGAGCTTGCTCAGAACAAAAGAACTGTGCTTCCTACACACAGGGGCCATATCTAGTTCAACTCTGCTTAGGAACTGACAAGAACAGTAGCTCCGCTTCAGTCCAACACAATGTACTTGCTGGGAACAGACGCGAGTGCTATTTGCACTTTGTATTTCAATGGGAGCGCAAATAGTGACTTTCCTTACCAGAAAACAACTCTTGCTCATAGGACCAAAAACTGCCTGTGATTCAACTCAATTTAGGACTGGGAAACAAACGCTAGCTCGCCTTACTAGAAACACACTCTGCTTTTGAGAAAAGAGCATTCTTCTACTCTACTGTGTTTCCTAGGGGGTCCGAACAGTGAGCTTGCTCAGAACAAAAGAACAGTGCTTCCTACACACAGGGGCCATATCTAGTTCAACTCTGCTTAGCAAACTGACAAGAACAGTAGCTCCGCTTCAGTCCAATACACTGTACTTGCTGGGAACAGATGCCAGTGCTATTTGCCCTGTTTATGACAATGGGAGCGCAATAGTGACTCTTCTTACCAGAAAACATCTCTTGCTCGTAGGACCAGAAACTGCATGTATTTCAAATCCATTTAGGAATGGGAAACAAACGCTAGCTCGCCTTACAAGAAACACACGCTTCTTTTGAGAAAAGAGCACACTTCTACTCTACTGCTTTTTCTATAGGGCCAGAACAGTGAGTTTGCTCAGAACAAAAGAACTGTGATTCCTACAAATACGGCCATATCTAGTTCAATTCTCCTTAGGAAACTGACAAGAACAGTAGATCCTCTTCAGTCCAATACACTGTACATGCTGGGAACAGACGCCAGTGCTATTTGCCCTGTGTATGACAATGGGAGCACAATAGCGACTCTTCTTACCAGAAAACATCTCTTGCTCGTAGGACAAGAAACTGCATGTGATTCAACTCCATTTAGGACTGGGAAACAAACGCTAGCTCGCCTTACAAGAAACACACTCTGCTTTTGAGAAAAGAGCACTCTTCTACTCTACTGTGTATCCTATGGGGTCCGAACAGTGAGCTTGCTCAGAACAACAGAACTGTGCTTCCTCCACACACGGGCCATATCTAGTTCAATTCTGCTTAGGAAACTGACAAGAACAGTAGCTCCACTTCAGTCCAATACACTGTACATGCAGGGAACAGACGCCAGTGCTATGTGTCCTCTGTGTGACAATGGGAGCGCAATAGTGACTCTTCTTATCAGAAAACACCTCTTGCTCGTAGGACCAGAAACTGCATGGGGTTCAACTCCATTTCTGACTGGGAAACAAACAATAGCTCGCCTTACAAGAAACACACTCTGCTTTTGAGAAAAGAGCACTCTTCTACTATACTGTATTTCCTATGTGGTCCGAACAGTGAGCTTGCTCAGAACAAAAGAACTGTGCTTCCTACACACAGGGGCCATATCTAGTTCAATTATGCTTAGGAAACTGACAAGAACAATAGCTCTGCTTCAGTCCAATACACTGTACTTGCTGGGAACAGAAGCGAGTGCTATTTGCACTGTGTATGGCAATGGGAGCGCAATAGTGACTTTCCTTCCCAGAAAACAACTCTTGTTCATAGGACCAAAAACTGCATGTGATTCAACTCCATTTAGGACTGGGAAACAAATGCTAGGTCGCCTTACAAGAAACACACTCTGCTTTTGAGAAAAGAGCACTCTTCTACTCTACTGTGTTTCCTATAGGGCCAGAACAGTGAGCTTGCTCAGAACAAAAGAACTGTGCTTCCTACAAATACGGCCATATCTAGTTCAATTATGCTTAGGAAACTGAAAAGAACAGTAGATCCTCTTCAGTCCAATACAGTGTACATGCTGGGAACAGACTCAAGTGTTATTGGCCCTGTGAATGACAATGGGAGCACAATAGTGACTCATCTTGCCAGAAAACAACTCTTGCTCGTAGGACAAGAAACTGCATGTGATTCAACTCCATTTAGGATTGGGAAACAAATGCTAGCTCGCTTTACAAGAAACACACTCTGCTTTTGAGAAAAGAGCACTCTTCTACTCAACTGTGTTTCCTATGGGGTCTGAACAGTGAGCTTGCTCAGAACAAAAGAACTGTGCTTCCTAGACACAGGGGCAATATCTAGTTCAACTCTGCTTTGGAAACTGACAAGAACAGTAGCTCCTCTTCAGTCCAATACACTGTACTTGCTGGGAACAGACGCCAGTGCTATTTTCACTGTGTATGGCAATGCGAGCACAATAATGACTTTCCTTACCAGAAAACAACTCTTGCTCATAGGACCAAAAACTGCATGTGATTCAACTCCATTTAGGACTGGGAAACAAACGCTAGCTCGCCTTACAAGAAACACACTCTGCTTTTGAGAAAAGAGCACTCTTCTACTCTACTGTTTTTCCTATAGGGCCAGAACAGTGAGTTTGCTCAGAACAAAAGAACTATGATTCCTACAAATACTGCCATATCTAGTTCAATTCTGCTTAGGAAACTGACAAGAACAGTAGATTCTTTTCAGTCCAAAAAACTGTACTTGCTGGGAACAGACGCCAGTGCTATTTGGCCTATGTATGACAATGGGAGCACAATAGTGACTCTTCTTACCAGAAAACAACTCTTGCTCGTAGGACAAAAAACTGCATGTGATTCAACTCCATTTAGGATTGGGAAACAAACGCTAGCTCGCCTACAAGAAACACACTCTGCTTTTGAGAAAAGAGCACTCTTCTACTCTACTGTGTATCCTATGGGGACCGAACAGTGAGCTTGCTCAGAACAACAGAACTGTGCTTCCTCCACTCACGGGCCATACCTAGTTCAACTCTGCTTAGGAAACTGACAAGAACAGTAGCTCCTCTTCAGTCCAATAAACTGTACATGCAGGGAACAGACGCCAGTGCTATTTGTCCTCTGTATGACAATGGGAGCGCAATAGTGACTCTTCTAATTAGAAAACACCTCTTTCTCGTAGGATCAGAAACTGCATGGGATTCAACTCCATTTCTGACTGGGAAACAAACACTAGCTCGCCTTACAAGAAACTCACTCTGCTTTTCAGAAAAGAGCACTCTTCGACTCTACTGTATTTCCTATGTGGTCCGAACAGTGAGCTTGCTCAGAATAAAAGAACTGTGCTTCCTACACGCAGGGGCCATATCTAGTTCAACTCTGCTTAGGAAACTGACAAGAACAGTAGCTCCTCTTCAGTCCAATACACTGTAATAGCTGGGAACAGACACGAGTGCTATTTGCAATGTGTATGGCAATAGGAGCACAATAGTGACTCTTCTTATCGGAAAACACCTCTTGCTGGTAGGACCAGAAACTGCATGGGATTCAACTCCATTTCTGACTGGGAAACAAACACTAGCTCGCCTTATAAGAAACACACTCTGCTTTTGAGAAAAGAGCACTCTTCTACTCTACTGTGTTTCCTATGGGGTCCGAAAAGTGAGCTTGCTCAGAACAAAAGAACTGTGTTTCCTACACACAAGGGCCATATCTAGTTCAACTCTGCTTAGGAAACTGACAAGAACAGTAGCTCCGCTTCAGTCCAATACACTGTACTTGCTGTGAACAGATGCCAGTCGCTATTTGCCCTGTTTATGACAATAGGAGCGCAATAGTGACTCTTCTTACCAGAAAACATCTCTTGCTCGTAGGACCAGAAACTGCATGTATTTCAAATCCATTAAGGACTGGGAAACAAACGCTAGCTCGCCTTACAAGGAACACACTCTGCTTTTGAGAAAAGAGCACTCTTCTACTCTACTGTGTTTCCTATAGGGCCAGAACAGTGAGTTTGCTCAGAACAAAAGAACTGTGCTTCCTACAAATACGGCCATATCTAGTTCAATTCTGCTTAGGAAACTGACAAGAACAGTAGATCCTCTTCAGTCCAATACACTGTACTTGCTGGGAACAGACGCGAGTGCTATTTGTACTGTGTCTGGCAATAGGAGCGAGATAGTGACTCTTCTTACCAGAAAACAACTCTTGCTCGTAGGACCAGATACTGCATGTGATTCAACTCCATTTAGGATTGGGAAACAAACGCTAGCTCGCCTTACAAGAAACATACTCTGCTTTTGAGAAAAGAGCACTCTTCTACTCTAGTGTGTTTCCTATGGGTCCGAAAATTGAGCTTGCTCAGAACAAAAGAACTGTGCTTCCTACACACAGGGGCCATATCTAGTTCAACTCTGCTTAGGAAACTGACAAGAACAGTAGCTCCGCTTCAGTCCAACACAATGTACTTGCTGGGAACAGACGCGAGTGCTATTTGCACTTTGTATTTCAATGGGAGCGCAAGAGTGACTTTCCTTACCAGAAAACAACTCTTGCTCATAGGACCAAAAACTGCCTGTGATTCAACTCCATTTAGGACTGGGAAACAAACGCTAGCTCGCCTTACTAGAAACACACTCTGCTTTTGAGAAAAGAGCATTCTTCTACTCTACTGTGTTTCCTAGGGGGTCCGAACAGTGAGCTTGCTCAGAACAAAAGAACAGTGCTTCCTACACACAGGGGCCATATCTAGTTCAACTCTGCTTAGCAAACTGACAAGAACAGTAGCTCCGCTTCAGTCCAATACACTGTACTTGCTGGGAACAGATGCCAGTGCTATTTGCCCTGTTTATGACAATGGGAGCGCAATAGTGACTCTTCTTACCAGAAAACATCTCTTGCTCGTAGGACCAGAAACTGTATGTATTTCAAATCCATTTAGGAATGGGAAACAAACGCTAGCTCGCCTTACAAGAAACACACTCTTCTTTTGAGAAAAGAGCACACTTCTACTCTACTGCTTTTTCTATAGGGCCAGAACAGTGAGTTTGCTCAGAACAAAAGAACTGTGATTCCTACAAATACGGCCATATCTAGTTCAATTCTCCTTAGGAAACTGACAAGAACAGTAGATCCTCTTCAGTCCAATACACTGTACATGCTGGGAACAGACGCCAGTGCTATTTGCCCTGTGTATGACAATGGGAGCACAATAGCGACTCTTCTTACCAGAAAACATCTCTTGCTCGTAGGACAAGAAACTGCATGTGATTCAACTCCATTTAGGACTGGGAAACAAACGCTAGCTCGCCTTACAAGAAACACACTCTGCTTTTGAGAAAAGAGCACTCTTCTACTCTACTGTGTATCCTATGGGGTCCGAACAGTGAGCTTGCTCAGAACAACAGAACTGTGCTTCCTCCACACACGGGCCATATCTAGTTCAATTCTGCTTAGGAAACTGACAAGAACAGTAGCTCCACTTCAGTCCAATACACTGTACATGCAGGGAACAGACGCCAGTGCTATGTGTCCTCTGTATGACAATGGGAGCGCAATAGTGACTCTTCTTATCAGAAAACACCTCTTGCTCGTAGGACCAGAAACTGCATGGGGTTCAACTCCATTTCTGACTGGGAAACAAACAATAGCTCGCCTTACAAGAAACACACTCTGCTTTTGAGAAAAGAGCACTCTTCTACTCTACTGTATTTCCTATGTGGTCCGAACAGTGAGCTTGCTCAGAACAAAAGATCTGTGCTTCCTACACACAGGGGCCATATCTAGTGCAACTCTGCTTAGGAAACTGACAAGAACAGTAGCTCTGCTTCAGTCCAATACACTGTACTTGCTGGGAACAGACGCGAGTGCTATTTGCACTGTGTAAGGCAATGGGAGTGCAAGAGTGACTTTCCTTACCAGAAAACAACTCTTGCTCATAGGTCCAAAAACTGCATGTGATTCAACTCCATTTAGGACTGGGAAACAAACACTAGCTCGCCTTACAAGAAACAAACTCTGCGTTTGAGAAAAGAGCACTCTTCTACTCTACTGTGTTTCCTATGGGGTCTGAACAGTGAGCTTGCTCAGAACAAAAGAACTGTGCTTCCTACACACAGGGGCCATATCTAGTTCAACTCTGCTTAGAAAACTGAAAAGAACAGTAGCTCCGCTTCAGTCCAATACACTGTAATTGCTGGGAACACACGCGAGTGCTATTTGCACTGTGTATGGCAATGGGAGCGCAAGAGTGACTTTCCTTACCAGAAAACAACTCTTGCTCATAGGACCAAAACCTGCATGTGATTCAACTCCCTTTAGGACTGGGAAACAAACGCTAGCTCGCCTTACAAGAAACACACTCTACTTTTGAGAAAAGAGCACTCTTCTACTCTACTGTGTTTCCTATAGGGCCAGAACAGTGAGCTTGGTCAGAACAAAAGAACTGTGCTTCATACAAATACGGCCATATCTAGTTCAATTATGCTTAGGAAACTGAAAAGAACAGTAGATGCTCTTCAGTCCAATACAGTGTACATGCTGGGAACAGACGCCAGTTTTATTTGCCCTGTGAATGACAATGGGAGCACAATAGTGACTCTTCTTACCAGAAAACAACTCTTGCTCTTAGGACAAGAAACTGCATGTGATTCAACTCCATTTAGGACTGGGAAACAAATGCTAGCTCGCTTTACAAGAAACACACTCTGCTTTTGAGAAAAGAGCACTCTTCTACTCTACTGTGTTTCCTATGGGGTCTGAACAGTGAGCTTGCTCAGAACAAAAGAACTGTGCTTCCTACACTCAGGGGCAATATCTAGTTCAACTCTGCTTAGGAAACTGACAAGAACAGTAGCTCCGCTTCAGTCCAATACACTGTACTTGCTGGGAACAGACGCGAGTGCTATTTGCACTGTGTATGGCAATGGGAGCGCAAGAATGACTTTCCTTTACAGAAAACAACATTTGCTCATAGGACCAAAACCTGCATGTGATTCAACTCCATTTAGGACTGGGAAACAAACGCTAGCTTGCCTTACAAGAAACACACTCTGCTTTTGAGAAAAGAGCACTCTTCTACTCTACTGTGTTTCCTATAGGGCCAGAACAGTGAGCTTGGTCAGAACAAAAGAACTGTGCTTCATAAAATATGGCCATATCTAGTTCAATTATGCTTAGTAAACTGAAAAGAACAGTAGATCCTCTTCAGTCCAATACAGTGTACATGCTGGGAACAGACGCCAGTGTTATTTGCCCTGTGAATGACAATGGGAGCACAATAGTGACTCTTCTTACCAGAAAACAACTCTTGCTCTTAGGACAAGAAACTGCATGTGATTCAACTCCATTTAGGACTGGGAAACAAACGCTAGCTCGCCTTACAAGAAACACACTCTGATTTTGAGAAAAGAGCACTCTTCTACTCTACTGTGTATCCTAGGGGGTCCAAACAGTGAGCTTTCTCAGAACAACAGAACTGTGCTTCCTCCACACACGGGCCATATCTAGTTCAACTCTGCTTAGGAAACTGACATGAACAGTAGCTCCACTTCAGTCCAATACACTGTACATGCAGGGAACAGACGCCAGTGCTATTTGTCCTCTGTATGACAATGGGAGCGCAATAGTGACTCTTCTTATCAGAAAACACCTCTTGCTCGTAGGACCAGAAACTGCATGGGATTCAACTCCATTTCTGACTGGGAAACAAACACTAGCTCACCTTACAAGAAACACACTCTGCTTTTGAGAAAAGAGCACTCTTCTACTCTACTGTATTTTCTATGTGGTCCAAACAGTGAGCTTGCTCAGAACAAAAGAACTGTGCTTCCTACACACAGGGGCCATATCGAGTTCAACTCTGCTTAGGAAACTGACAAGAACAGTAGCTCTGCTTCAGTCCAATACACTGTACTTGCTGGGAACAGACGCTAGTGCTATTGCACTGTGTATAGCAATGGGAGCTCAAGAGTGACTTTCCTTACCAGGAAACAATTCTTGCTCGTAGGACCAAACCTGCATGTGATTCAACTCCATTTAGGACTGGGAAACAAACGCTAGCTCGCCTTACAAGAAACACACTCTGCTTTTGAGAAAAGAGCACTCTTCTACTCTACTGTGTTTCCTATAGGGCCAGAACAGTGAGCTTGGTCAGAACAAAAGAACTGTGCTTCATACAAATACGGCCATATCTAGTTCAATTATGCTTAGGAAACTGAAAAGAACAGTAGATCCTCTTCAGTCCAATACAGTGTACATGCTGGGAACAGACGCCAGTGGTATTTGCCCTGTGAATGACAATGGGAGCACAATAGTGACTCTTCTTACCAAAAAACATCTCTTGCTCTTAGGACAAGAAACTGCATGTGATTCAACTCCATTTAGGACTGGGAAACAAATGATAGCTCGCTTTATAAGAAACACACTCTGCTTTTGAGAAAAGAGCACTCTTCTACTCTACTGTGTTTCCTATGGGGTCTGAACAGTGAGCTTGCTCAGAACAAAAGTACTGTGCCTCCTACACACAGAGGCAATATCTAGTTCAACTCTGCTTAGGTAACTGACAAGAACAGTAGCTCTGCTTCAGTCCAATCCACTGTACTTGCTGGGAAGAGACGCCAGTGCTATTTGCACTGTGTATGGAAATGTGAGCACAATAATGACTTTCCTTACCAGAAAACAACTCTTGCTCATAGAACCAAAAACTGCATGTGATTCAACTCCATTTAGGACTGGGAAACAAACGCTAGCTCGCCTTACAAGAAACACACTCTGCTTTTGAGAAAAGAGCACTCTTCTACTCTACTGTGTTTCCTATAGGGCCAGAACAGTGAGTTTGCTCAGAACAAAAGAACTGTGCTTCCTACATATACGGCCATATCTAGTTCAATTCTGCTTAGGAAACTGACAAGAACAGTAGATCCTCTTCAGTCCAATACACTGTACTTGCTGGGAACAGACGCGAGTGCTATTTGTACTGTGTCTGGCAATAGGAGCGAGATAGTGACTCTTCTTACCAGAAAACAACTCTTGCTCGTAGGACCAGATACTGCATGTGATTCAACTCCATTTAGGATTGGGAAACAAACGCTAGCTCGCCTTACAAGAAACATACTCTGCTTTTGAGAAAAGAGCACTCTTCTACTCTAGTGTGTTTCCTATGGGGTCCGAACACTGAGCTTGCTCAGAACAAAAGAACAGTGCTTCCTACACACAGGGGCCATATCTAGTTCAACTCTGCTTAGAAAACTGACAAGAACAGTAGCTCTGCTTCAGTCCAATACATTGTACTTGCTGGGAACAGACGCCAGTGCTATTTGCACTGTGTATGGCAATGGGAGCGCAAGAGTGACTTTCCTTACCAGAAAACAACTCTTGCTCATAGGACCAAAAACTGCATGTGATTCAACTCCATTAAGGACTGGGAAACAAACGCTAGCTCGCCTTACAAGAAACACACTCTGCTTTTGAGAAAAGAGCACTCTTCTACTCTACTGTATTTCCTATGTGGTCCGAACAGTGAGCTTGCTCAGAACAAAAGAACTGTGCTTCCTACACACAGGGGCCATATCTAGTTCAACTCTGCTTAGGAAACTGACAAGAACAGTAGCTCCGCTTCAGTCCAACACAATGTACTTGCTGGGAACAGACGCGAGTGCTATTTGCACTTTGTATTTCAATGGGAGCGCAAGAGTGACTTTCCTTACCAGAAAACAACTCTTGCTCATAGGACCAAAAACTGCCTGTGATTCAACTCAATTTAGGACTGGGAAACAAACGCTAGCTCGCCTTACTAGAAACACACTCTGCTTTTGAGAAAAGAGCATTCTTCTACTCTACTGTGTTTCCTAGGGGGTCCGAACAGTGAGCTTGCTCAGAACAAAAGAAGAGTGCTTCCTACACACAGGGGCCATATCTAGTTCAACTCTGCTTAGCAAACTGACAAGAACAGTAGCTCCGCTTCAGTCCAATACACTGTACTTGCTGGGAACAGATGCCAGTGCTATTTGCCCTGTTTATGACAATGGGAGCGCAATAGTGACTCTTCTTACCAGAAAACATCTCTTGCTCGTAGGACCAGAAACTGCATGTATTTCAAATCCATTTAAAAATGGGAAACAAACGCTAGCTCGCCTTACAAGAAACACACGCTTCTTTTGAGAAAAGAGCACACTTCTACTCTACTGCTTTTTCTATAGGGCCAGAACAGTGAGTTTGCTCAGAACAAAAGAACTGTGATTCCTACAAATACGGCCATATCTAGTTCAATTCTCCTTAGGAAACTGACAAGAACAGTAGATCCTCTTCAGTCCAATACACTGTACATGCTGGGAACAGACGCCAGTGCTATTTGCCCTGTGTATGACAATGGGAGCACAATAGCGACTCTTCTTACCAGAAAACATCTCTTGCTCGTAGGACAAGAAACTGCATGTGATTCAACTCCATTTAGGACTGGGAAACAAACGCTAGCTCGCCTTACAAGAAACACACTCTGCTTTTGAGAAAAGAGCACTCTTCTACTCTACTGTGTATCCTATGGGGTCCGAACAGTGAGCTTGCTCAGAACAACAGAACTGTGCTTCCTCCACACACGGGCCATATCTAGTTCAATTCTGCTTAGGAAACTGACAAGAACAGTAGCTCCACTTCAGTCCAATACACTGTACATGCAGGGAACAGACGCCAGTGCTATGTGTCCTCTGTATGACAATGGGAGCGCAATAGTGACTCTTCTTATCAGAAAACACCTCTTGCTCGTAGGACCAGAAACTGCATGGGGTTCAACTCCATTTCTGACTGGGAAACAAACAATAGCTCGCCTTACAAGAAACACACTCTGCTTTTGAGAAAAGAGCACTCTTCTACTATACTGTATTTCCTATGTGGTCCGAACAGTGAGCTTGCTCAGAACAAAAGAACTGTGCTTCCTACACACAGGGGCCATATCTAGTTCAATTATGCTTAGGAAACTGACAAGAACAGTAGCTCTGCTTCAGTCCAATACACTGTACTTGCTGGGAACAGACGCGAGTGCTATTTGCACTGTGTATGGCAATGGGAGCGCAATAGTGACTTTCCTTCCAGAAAACAACTCTTGTTCATAGGACCAAAAACTGCATGTGATTCAACTCCATTTAGGACTGGGAAACAAATGCTAGGTCGCCTTACAAGAAACACACTCTGCTTTTGAGAAAAGAGCACTCTTCTACTCTACTGTGTTTCCTATAGGGCCAGAACAGTGAGCTTGCTCAGAACAAAAGAACTGTGCTTCCTACAAATACGGCCATATCTAGTTCAATTATGCTTAGGAAACTGAAAAGAACAGTAGATCCTCTTCAGTCCAATACAGTGTACATGCTGGGAACAGACTCAAGTGTTATTGGCCCTGTGAATGACAATGGGAGCACAATAGTGACTCTTCTTGCCAGAAAACAACTCTTGCTCGTAGGACAAGAAACTGCATGTGATTCAACTCCATTTAGGATTGGGAAACAAATGCTAGCTCGCTTTACAAGAAACACACTCTGCTTTTGAGAAAAGAGCACTCTTCTACTCAACTGTGTTTCCTATGGGATCTGAACAGTGAGCTTGCTCAGAACAAAAGAACTGTGCTTCCTAGACACAGGGGCAATATCTAGTTCAACTCTGCTTTGGAAACTGACAAGAACAGTAGCTCCTCTTCAGTCCAATACACTGTACTTGCTGGGAACAGACGCCAGTGCTATTTTCACTGTGTATGGCAATGCGAGCACAATAATGACTTTCCTTACCAGAAAACAACTCTTGCTCATAGGACCAAAAACTGCATGTGATTCAACTCCATTTAGGACTGGGAAACAAACGCTAGCTCGCCTTACAAGAAACACACTCTGCTTTTGAGAAAAGAGCACTCTTCTACTCTACTGTTTTTCCTATAGGGCCAGAACAGTGAGTTTGCTCAGAACAAAAGAACTATGATTCCTACAAATACTGCCATATCTAGTTCAATTCTGCTTAGGAAACTGACAAGAACAGTAGATTCTTTTCAGTCCAAAAAACTGTACTTGCTGGGAACAGACGCCAGTGCTATTTGGCCTATGTATGACAATGGGAGCACAATAGTGACTCTTCTTACCAGAAAACAACTCTTGCTCGTAGGACAAAAAACTGCATGTGATTCAACTCCATTTAGGATTGGGAAACAAACGCTAGCTCGCCTACAAGAAACACACTCTGCTTTTGAGAAAAGAGCACTCTTCTACTCTACTGTGTATCCTATGGGGACCGAACAGTGAGCTTGCTCAGAACAACAGAACTGTGCTTCCTCCACTCACGGGCCATACCTAGTTCAACTCTGCTTAGGAAACTGACAAGAACAGTAGCTCCTCTTCAGTCCAATAAACTGTACATGCAGGGAACAGACGCCAGTGCTATTTGTCCTCTGTATGACAATGGGAGCGCAATAGTGACTCTTCTAATTAGAAAACACCTCTTTCTCGTAGGATCAGAAACTGCATGGGATTCAACTCCATTTCTGACTGGGAAACAAACACTAGCTCGCCTTACAAGAAACTCACTCTGCTTTTCAGAAAAGAGCACTCTTCGACTCTACTGTATTTCCTATGTGGTCCGAACAGTGAGCTTGCTCAGAATAAAAGAACTGTGCTTCCTACACGCAGGGGCCATATCTAGTTCAACTCTGCTTAGGAAACTGACAAGAACAGTAGCTCCTCTTCAGTCCAATACACTGTAATAGCTGGGAACAGACACGAGTGCTATTTGCAATGTGTATGGCAATAGGAGCACAATAGTGACTCTTCTTATCGGAAAACACCTCTTGCTGGTAGGACCAGAAACTGCATGGGATTCAACTCCATTTCTGACTGGGAAACAAACACTAGCTCGCCTTATAAGAAACACACTCTGCTTTTGAGAAAAGAGCACTCTTCTACTCTACTGTGTTTTCTATGGGGTCCGAAAAGTGAGCTTGCTCAGAACAAAAGAACTGTGTTTCCTACACACAAGGGCCATATCTAGTTCAACTCTGCTTAGGAAACTGACAAGAACAGTAGCTCCGCTTCAGTCCAATACACTGTACTTGCTGTGAACAGATGCCAGTGCTATTTGCCCTGTTTATGACAATAGGAGCGCAATAGTGACTCTTCTTACCAGAAAACATCTCTTGTTCGTAGGACCAGAAACTGCATGTATTTCAAATCCATTAAGGACTGGGAAACAAACGCTAGCTCGCCTTACAAGGAACACACTCTGCTTTTGAGAAAAGAGCACTCTTCTACTCTACTGTGTTTCCTATAGGGCCAGAACAGTGAGTTTGCTCAGAACAAAAGAACTGTGCTTCCTACAAATACGGCCATATCTAGTTCAATTCTGCTTAGGAAACTGACAAGAACAGTAGATCCTCTTCAGTCCAATACACTGTACTTGCTGGGAACAGACGCGAGTGCTATTTGTACTGTGTCTGGCAATAGGAGCGAGATAGTGACTCTTCTTACCAGAAAACAACTCTTGCTCGTAGGACCAGATACTGCATGTGATTCAACTCCATTTAGGATTGGGAAACAAACGCTAGCTCGCCTTACAAGAAACATACTCTGCTTTTGAGAAAAGAGCACTCTTCTACTCTAGTGTGTTTCCTATGGGTCCGAAAATTGAGCTTGCTCAGAACAAAAGAACTGTGCTTCCTACACACAGGGGCCATATCTAGTTCAACTCTGCTTAGGAAACTGACAAGAACAGTAGCTCCGCTTCAGTCCAACACAATGTACTTGCTGGGAACAGACGCGAGTGCTATTTGCACTTTGTATTTCAATGGGAGCGCAAGAGTGACTTTCCTTACCAGAAAACAACTCTTGCTCATAGGACCAAAAACTGCCTGTGATTCAACTCCATTTAGGACTGGGAAACAAACGCTAGCTCGCCTTACTAGAAACACACTCTGCTTTTGAGAAAAGAGCATTCTTCTACTCTACTGTGTTTCCTAGGGGGTCCGAACAGTGAGCTTGCTCAGAACAAAAGAACAGTGCTTCCTACACACAGGGGCCATATCTAGTTCAACTCTGCTTAGCAAACTGACAAGAACAGTAGCTCCGCTTCAGTCCAATACACTGTACTTGCTGGGAACAGATGCCAGTGCTATTTGCCCTGTTTATGACAATGGGAGCGCAATAGTGACTCTTCTTACCAGAAAACATCTCTTGCTCGTAGGACCAGAAACTGTATGTATTTCAAATCCATTTAGGAATGGGAAACAAACGCTAGCTCGCCTTACAAGAAACACACTCTTCTTTTGAGAAAAGAGCACACTTCTACTCTACTGCTTTTTCTATAGGGCCAGAACAGTGAGTTTGCTCAGAACAAAAGAACTGTGATTCCTACAAATACGGCCATATCTAGTTCAATTCTCCTTAGGAAACTGACAAGAACAGTAGATCCTCTTCAGTCCAATACACTGTACATGCTGGGAACAGACGCCAGTGCTATTTGCCCTGTGTATGACAATGGGAGCACAATAGCGACTCTTCTTACCAGAAAACATCTCTTGCTCGTAGGACAAGAAACTGCATGTGATTCAACTCCATTTAGGACTGGGAAACAAACGCTAGCTCGCCTTACAAGAAACACACTCTGCTTTTGAGAAAAGAGCACTCTTCTACTCTACTGTGTATCCTATGGGGTCCGAACAGTGAGCTTGCTCAGAACAACAGAACTGTGCTTCCTCCACACACGGGCCATATCTAGTTCAATTCTGCTTAGGAAACTGACAAGAACAGTAGCTCCACTTCAGTCCAATACACTGTACATGCAGGGAACAGACGCCAGTGCTATGTGTCCTCTGTATGACAATGGGAGCGCAATAGTGACTCTTCTTATCAGAAAACACCTCTTGCTCGTAGGACCAGAAACTGCATGGGGTTCAACTCCATTTCTGACTGGGAAACAAACAATAGCTCGCCTTACAAGAAACACACTCTGCTTTTGAGAAAAGAGCACTCTTCTACTCTACTGTATTTCCTATGTGGTCCGAACAGTGAGCTTGCTCAGAACAAAAGATCTGTGCTTCCTACACACAGGGGCCATATCTAGTGCAACTCTGCTTAGGAAACTGACAAGAACAGTAGCTCTGCTTCAGTCCAATACACTGTACTTGCTGGGAACAGACGCGAGTGCTATTTGCACTGTGTAAGGCAATGGGAGTGCAAGAGTGACTTTCCTTACCAGAAAACAACTCTTGCTTATAGGTCCAAAAACTGCATGTGATTCAACTCCATTTAGGACTGGGAAACAAACACTAGCTCGCCTTACAAGAAACAAACTCTGCGTTTGAGAAAAGAGCACTCTTCTACTCTACTGTGTTTCCTATGGGGTCTGAACAGTGAGCATGCTCAGAACAAAAGAACTGTGCTTCCTACACACAGGGGCCATATCTAGTTCAACTCTGCTTAGAAAACTGAAAAGAACAGTAGCTCCGCTTCAGTCCAATACACTGTAATTGCTGGGAACACACGCGAGTGCTATTTGCACTGTGTATGGCAATGGGAGCGCAAGAGTGACTTTCCTTACCAGAAAACAACTCTTGCTAATAGGACCAAAACCTGCATGTGATTCAACTCCCTTTAGGACTGGGAAACAAACGCTAGCTCGCCTTACAAGAAACACACTCTACTTTTGAGAAAAGAGCACTCTTCTACTCTACTGTGTTTCCTATAGGGCCAGAACAGTGAGCTTGGTCAGAACAAAAGAACTGTGCTTCATACAAATACGGCCATATCTAGTTCAATTATGCTTAGGAAACTGAAAAGAACAGTAGATCCTCTTCAGTCCAATACAGTGTACATGCTGGGAACAGACGCCAGTTTTATTTGCCCTGTGAATGACAATGGGAGCACAATAGTGACTCTTCTTACCAGAAAACAACTCTTGCTCTTAGGACAAGAAACTGCATGTGATTCAACTCCATTTAGGACTGGGAAACAAATGCTAGCTCGCTTTACAAGAAACACACTCTGCTTTTGAGAAAAGAGCACTCTTCTACTCTACTGTGTTTCCTATGGGGTCTGAACAGTGAGCTTTCTCAGAACAACAGAACTGTGCTTCCTCCACACACGGGCCATATCTAGTTCAACTCTGCTTAGGAAACTGACATGAACAGTAGCTCCACTTCAGTCCAATACACTGTACATGCAGGGAACAGACGCCAGTGCTATTTGTCCTCTGTATGACAATGGGAGCGCAATAGTGACTCTTCTTATCAGAAAACACCTCTTGCTCGTAGGACCAGAAACTGCATGGGATTCAACTCCATTTCTGACTGGGAAACAAACACTAGCTCACCTTACAAGAAACACACTCTGCTTTTGAGAAAAGAGCACTCTTCTACTCTACTGTATTTCCTATGTGGTCCAAACAGTGAGCTTGCTCAGAACAAAAGAACTGTGCTTCCTACACTCAGGGGCCATATCGAGTTCAACTCTGCTTAGGAAACTGACAAGAACAGTAGCTCTGCTTCAGTCCAATACACTGTACTTGCTGGGAACAGACGCGAGTGCTATTGCACTGTGTATGGCAATGGGAGCTCAAGAGTGACTTTCCTTACCAGGAAACAATTCTTGCTCGTAGGACCAAACCTGCATGTGATTCAACTCCATTTAGGACTGGGAAACAAACGCTAGCTCGCCTTACAAGAAACACACTCTGCTTTTGAGAAAAGAGCACTCTTCTACTCTACTGTGTTTCCTATAGGGCCAGAACAGTGAGCTTGGTCAGAACAAAAGAACTGTGCTTCATACAAATACGGCCATATCTAGTTCAATTATGCTTAGGAAACTGAAAAGAACAGTAGATCCTCTTCAGTCCAATACAGTGTACATGCTGGGAACAGACGCCAGTGGTATTTGCCCTGTGAATGACAATGGGAGCACAATAGTGACTCTTCTTACCAAAAAACATCTCTTGCTCTTAGGACAAGAAACTGCATGTGATTCAACTCCATTTAGGACTGGGAAACAAATGATAGCTCGCTTTATAAGAAACACACTCTGCTTTTGAGAAAAGAGCACTCTTCTACTCTACTGTGTTTCCTATGGGGTCTGAACAGTGAGCTTGCTCAGAACAAAAGTACTGTGCCTCCTACACACAGAGGCAATATCTAGTTCAACTCTGCTTAGGTAACTGACAAGAACAGTAGCTCTGCTTCAGTCCAATCCACTGTACTTGCTGGGAAGAGACGCCAGTGCTATTTGCACTGTGTATGGAAATGCGAGCACAATAATGACTTTCCTTACCAGAAAACAACTCTTGCTCATAGAACCAAAAACTGCATGTGATTCAACTCCATTTAGGACTGGGAAACAAACGCTAGCTCGCCTTACAAGAAACACACTCTGCTTTTGAGAAAAGAGCACTCTTCTACTCTACTGTTTTTCCTATAGGGCCAGAACAGTGAGTTTGTTCAGAACAAAAGAACTGTGATTCCTACAAATACGGCCACATCTAGTTCAATTCTGCTTAGGAAACTGACAAGAACAGTAGTTCCTCTTCAGTCCAATACACTGTACATGCTGGGAACAGACGCCAGTGCTATTTGCCCTGTGTATGACAATGGGAGCACAATAGTGACTCTTCTTACCAGAAAACAACTCTTGCTTGTAGGACAAGAAACTGCATGTGATTCAACTCCATTTAGGACTGGGAAACAAACGCTAGCTCGCCTTACAAGAAACACACTCTGATTTTGAGAAAAGAGCACTCTTCTACTCTACTGTGTATCCTAGGGGGTCCAAACAGTGAGCTTGCTCAGAACAACAGAACTGTGCTTCCTCCACACACGGGCCATATCTAGTTCAACTCTGCTTAGGAAACTGACATGAACAGTAGCTCCACTTCAGTCCAATACACTGTACATGCAGGGAACAGACGCCAGTGCTATTTGTCCTCTGTATGACAATGGGAGCGCAATAGTGACTCTTCTTATCAGAAAACACCTCTTGCTCGTAGGACCAGAAACTGCATGGGATTCAACTCCATTTCTGACTGGGAAACAAACACTAGCTCGCCTTACAAGAAACACACTCTGCTTTTGAGAAAAGAGCACTCTTCTACTCTACTGTATTTCCTATGTGGTCCAAACAGTGAGCTTGCTCAGAACAAAAGAACTGTGCTTCCTACACACAGGGGCCATATCGAGTTCAACTCTGCTTAGGAAACTGACAAGAACAGTAGCTCTGCTTCAGTCCAATACACTGTTCTTGCTGGGAACAGACGCGAGTGCTATTTGCACTGTGTATGGAATGGGAGCTCAAGAGTGACTTTCCTTACCAGAAAAAAACTCTTGCTCATAGGACCAAACCTGCATGTGATTCAACTCCATTTAGGACTGGGAAACAAACGCTAGCTTGCCTTATAAGAAACACACTCTGCTTTTGAGAAAAGAGCACTCTTCTACTCTACTGTGTTTCCTATAGGGCCAGAACAGTGAGCTTGGTCAGAACAAAAGAACTGTGCTTCATACAAATACGGCCATATCTAGTTCAATTATGCTTAGGAAACTGAAAAGAACAGTAGATCCTCTTCAGTCCAATACAGTGTACATGCTGGGAACAGACGCCAGTGTTATTTGCCCTGTGAATGACAATGGGAGCACAATAGTGACTCTTCTTACCAGAAAACAACTCTTGCTCTTAGGACAAGAAACTGCATGTGATTCAACTCCATTTAGGACTGGGAAACAAATGATAGCTCGCTTTATAAGAAACACACTCTGCTTTTGAGAAAAGAGCACTCTTCTACTCTACTGTGTTTCCTATGTGGTCTGAACAGTGAGCTTGCTCAGAACAAAAGAACTGTGCTTCCTACACACAGGGGCAATATCTACTTCAACTCTGCTTAGGTAACTGACAAGAACAGTAGCTCCGCTTCAGTCCAATACACTGTACTTGCTGGGAACAGACGCCAGTGCTATTTGCACTGTGTATGGAAATGCGAGTGCAATAATGACTTTCCTTACCAGAAAACAACTCTTGATCATAGGACCAAAAACTGCATGTGATTCAACTCCATTTAGGACTGGGAAACAAACGCTAGCTCGCCTTACAAGAAACACACTCTGCTTTTGAGAAAAGAGCACTCTTCTACTCTACTGTTTTTCCTATAGGGCCAGAACAGTGAGTTTGCTCAGAACAAAAGAACTGTGGTTCCTACAAATACTGCCATATCTAGTTCAATTCTGCTTAGGAAACTGACAAGGACAGTAGATCCTCTTCAGTCCAATACACTGTACATGCTGGGAACAGACGCGAGTTCTATTTGCACTGTGTATGACAATGGGAGCGCAAGAGTGACTTTCCTTACCAGAAAACAACTCTTGCTCATAGGACCAAAAACTGCATGTGATTCAACTCCATTTAGGACTGGGAAACAAATGCTAGCTCGCCTTACAAGAAACACACTCTGCTTTTGAGAAAAGAGCACTCTTCTACTCTACTGTTTTTCCTATAGGGCCAGAACAGTGAGTTTGCTCAGAACAAAAGAACTGTGATTCCTACAAATACGGCCATATCTAGTTCAATTCTGCTTAGGAAACTGACAAGAACAGTAGTTCCTCTTCAGTCCAATACACTGTACATGCTGGGAACAGACGCCAGTGCTATTTGCCCTGTGTATGACAATGGGAGCACAATAGTGACTCTTCTTACCAGAAAACAACTCTTGCTTGTAGGACAAGAAACTGCATGTGATTCAACTCCATTTAGGACTGGGAAACAAACGCTAGCTCGCCTTACAAGAAACACACTCTGATTTTGAGAAAAGAGCACTCTTCTACTCTACTGTGTATGCTAGGGGGTCCAAACAGTGAGCTTGCTCAGAACAACAGAACTGTGCTTCCTCCACACACGGGCCATATCTAGTTCAACTCTGCTTAGGAAACTGACATGAACAGTAGCTCCACTTCAGTCCAATACACTGTACATGCAGGGAACAGACGCCAGTGCTATTTGTCCTCTGTATGACAATGGGAGCACAATAGTGACTCTTCTTATCAGAAAACACCTCTTGCTCGTAGGACCAGAAACTGCATGGGATTCAACTCCATTTCTGACTGGGAAACAAACACTAGCTCGCCTTACAAGAAACACACTCTGCTTTTGAGAAAAGAGCACTCTTCCACTCTACTGTATTTCCTATGTGGTCCAAACAGTGAGCTTGTTCAGAACAAAAGAACTGTGCTTCCTACACTCAGGGGCCATATCTAGTTCAACTCTGCTTAGGAAACTGACAAGAACAGTAGCTCTGCTTCAGTCCAATACACTGTACTTGCTGGGAACAGACGCGAGTGCTATTTGCACTGTGTATGGCAATGGGAGCGCAAGAGTGACTTTCCTTACCAGAAAACAACTCTTGCTCATAGGACCAAAACCTGCATGTGATTCAACTCCATTTAGGACTGGGAAACAAACGCTAGCTCGCCGTACAAGAAACACACTCTGCTTTTGAGAAAAGAGCACTCTTCTACTCTACTGTGTTTCCTATAGGGCCAGAAGAGTGAGCTTGGTCAGAACAAAAGAACTGTGCTTCATACAAATACGGCCATATCTAGTTCAATTATGCTTAGAAAACTGAAAAGAACAGCAGATCCTCTTCAGTCCAATACAGTGTACATGCTGGGAACAGAAGGCAGTGTTATTTGCCCTATGAATGACAATGGGAGCCCGATAGTGACTCTTCTTACCAGAAAACAACTCTTGCTCTTAGGACAAGAAACTGCATGTGATTCAACTCCATTTAGGACTGGGAAACAAATGCTAGTTTGCGTTATAAGAAACACACTCTGCTTTTGAGAAAAGAGCACTCTTCTACTCTACTGTGTTTCCTATGGGGTCTGAACAGTGAGCTTGCTCAGAAAAAAAGAACTGTGCTTCCTACACACAGGGGCAATATCTAGTTCAACTCTGCTTAGGTAACTGACAAGAACAGTAGCTCCGCTTCAGTCCAATACACTGTACTTGCTGGGAACATACACCAATGCTATTTGCACTGTGTATGGAAATGCGAGCGCACTAATGACTTTCCTTACCAGAAAACAACTCTTGCTCATAGGACCAAAAACTGCATGTGATTCAACTCCATTTAGGACTGGGAAACAAACGCTAGCTCGCCTTACAAGAAACACACTCTGCTTTTGAGAAAAGAGCACTCTTCTACTCTACTGTTTTTCCTATAGGGCCAGAACAGTGAGTTTGCTCAGAACAAAAGAACTGTGATTCATACAAATACGGCCATATCTAGTTCAATTCTGCTTAGGAAAGTGACAAGGACAGTAGAACGTCTTCAGTCCAATACACTGTACATGCTGGGAACAGACGCCAGTGCTATTTACCCTGTGTATGACAATGGGAGCACAATAGTGACTCTTCTTACCAGAAAACAACTCTTGCTAGTAGGACCAAAAACTGCATGTGATTCAACTCCATTTAGGACTGGGAAACAAACACTACCTCGCCTTACAAGAAACACACTCTGCTTTTGAGAAAAGAGCACTCTTCCACTCTACTGTTTTTCCTATAGGGCCAGAACAGTAAGTTTGCTCAGAACAAAAGAACTGTGATTCCTACAAATACGGCCATATCTAGTTCAATTCTGCTTAGGAAACTGACAAGAACAGTAGTTCCTCTTCAGTCCAATACACTGTACATGCAGGGAACAGACGCCAGTGCTATTTTTCCTCTGTATGACAATGGGAGCGCAATAGTGACTCTTCTTATCAGAAAACACCTCTTGCTCGTAGGACCAGAAACTGCATGGGATTCAAGTCCATTTCTGACTGGGAAACAAACACTAGCTCGCCTTACATGAAACACACTCTGCTTTTGAGAAAAGAGCACTCTTCTACTCTACTGTATTTCCTATGTGGTCCGAACAGTGAGCTTGCTCAGAACAAAAGAACTGTGCTTCCTACACACAGGGGCCATATCTAGTTCAACTCTGCTTAGGAAACTGACAAGAACAGTAGCTCTGCTTCAGTCCAATACACTGTACTTGCTGGGAACAGACGCGAGTGCTATGTGCACTGTGTATGGCAATGGGAGTGCCAGAGTGACTTTCCTTACCAGAAAACAACTCTTGCTCATAGGACCAAAACCTGCATGTGATTCAACTCCATTTAGGACTGAGAAACAAACGCTAGCTCGCCTTACAAGAAACATACTCTGCTTTTGAGAAAAGAGCACTCTTCTACTCTACTGTGTTTCCTATAGGGCCAGAACAGTGAGCTTGGTCAGAACAAAAGAACTGTGCTTCATACAAATACGGCAATATCTAGTTCAATTATGCTTAGGAAACTGAAAAGAACAGTAGATCCTCTTCAGTCCAATACAGTGTACATGCTGGGAATAGACGCCAGTGTTATTTGCCCTGTGAATGACAATGGGAGCACAATAGTGACTCTTCTTACCAGAAAACAACTCTTGCTCTTAGGAGAAGAAACTGCATGTGATTCAACTCCATTTAGGACTGGGAAACAAATGCTAGCTCGCTTTACAAGAAACACACTCTGCTTTTGAGAAAAGAGCACTCTTCTACTCTACTGTGTTTCCTATGGCGTCTGAACAGTGAGCTTGCTCAGAACAAAAGAACTGTGCTTCCTACACACAGGGGCAATATCTAGTTCAACTCTGCTTAGGAAACTGACAAGAACAGTAGCTCCGCTTCAGTCCAATACACTGTACTTGCTGGAAACAGACGCCAGTGCTATTTGCACTGTGTATGGAAATGCGAGCGCAATAATGACTTTCCTTACCAGAAAACAACTCTTGCTCATAGGACCAAAAACTGCATGTGATTCAACTCCATTTAGGACTGGGAAACAAACGCTAGCTCGCTTTACAAGAAACACACTCTGCTTTTGAGAAAAGAGCACTCTTCTACTCTACTGTTTTTCCTATAGGGCCAGAACAGTGAGTTTTCTCAGAACAAAAGAACTGTGATTCCTACAAATACGGCCATATCTAGTTCAATTCTGCTTAGGAAACTGACAAGATCAGTAGATCCTCTTCAGTCCAATACACTGTACATGCTGGGAACAGACGCCAGTGCTATTTGTCCTCTGTATGACAATGGGAGCGCAATAGTGACTCTTCTTATCAGAAAACACCTCTGGCTCATAGGACCAGAAACTGCATGGGATTCAACTCCATTTCTGACTGGGAAACAAACACTAGCTCACCTTACAAGAAACACACTCTGCTTTTGAGAAAAGAGCACTCTTCTAGTCTACTGTATTTCCTATGTGGTCCTAACAGTGAGCTTGCTCAGAACAAAAGAACTGTGCTTCCTACACACACGGGCCATATCTAGTTCAATTCTGGTTAGGAAACTGAAAAGAACAGTAGCCTCTCTTCAGTCCAATACACTGTAATTGCTTCGAACAGACGTGAGTGCTATTTGCACTGTGTATGGCAAATGGAACGCAAAATGGACTCTTCTTACCAGAAAACAACTCTTGCTCGTAGGACCAGAAACTGCATGTGTATTTCAACTCCATTTAGGAGTGGGAAACAAACGCTAGCTCACCTTTCAAGAAACACACTCTGCTTTTGAGAAAAGAGCACTTTTCTACTCTACTGTATTTACAATAGGGCCAGAACAGTGAGCTTGCTCAGAACAAAAGTACTGTGCTTCCTACACACACGGGCCATATCTAGTTCAACTGTGCTTAGGAAACTGACGAGAACAGTAGCTCCTCTTCAGTCCAATACACTGTACTTGCTGGGAACAGACGCGAGTGCTATTTGCACTGTGTACGGCAATGGGAGCGCAATAGTGTCTTTCCTTACCAGAAAACAACTCTTGCGTGTAAGACCAAAAACTGCATGTGATTCAAGTCCATTTAGGACTGGAAAACAAACGCTAGCTCGCCTTACAAGAAACAAAATCTGCTTTTGAGGAAAGAGCACTATTCTACTCTACTGTGTTTCCTATGGTGTCCGAACAGTGAGCTTGCTCAGAACAAAAGAACTGTGCTTCCTACACACACGGGCCATATCTAGTTCAACTCTGCTTAGGAAACTGACAAGAGAATTAGCTCCTCTTCAGTCCAATAAACTGTACTTGCTGGGAACAGACGCCAGTGCTATTTGCACTTTGAATGACAATGGGAGCGCAATAGTGACTCTTCTTACCAAAAAACAACTCTTGCTAGTAGGACCAGAAACTGCATGTGATTCAACTCCATTTAGGACTAGGAAACAAACGCTAGCTCGCCTTACAAGAAACACACTCTGCTTTTGAGAAAAGAGCACTCTTCCACTCTACTGTGTTTTCTATAGGACCAGAACAGTGAGCTTGCTCAGAACAAAAGAACTGTGCTTCCTACACACACCGACCATATCTAGTTCATCTCTGCTTAGGAAACTGACAAGAACAGTAGCTACTCTTCAGTCCAATACACTGTACTTGCTGGGAACAGACGCGAGTGCTATTTGCACTGTGTATGGCAAAGGGAGCACAATAGTGACTCTTCTTACCAGAAAATAACTCTTGCTCGTAGGACAAAAAACTGCATTTGATTCAACTCCATTTAGGACTGGGAAACAAACCCAAGCTCGCCTTACAAGAAACACACTCTGCTTTTGAGAAAAGAGCACTCTTCTACTCTACTGTGTTTCCTATGGGGTCCGAACAGTAAGCTTGCTGAAAACAAAAGAACTGTGCTTCCTACACACACGGGCCATATCTAGTTCAACTCTGCTTAGGAAACTCAGAAGAACAGTAGCTCCTCTTCAGTCCAATACACTGTACTTGCTGGGAACAGACGCGAGGGCTATTTGCACTGTGAATGGCAAAGGAAGCTCAATAGTGACTCTTCTTACCAGAAAACAACTCTTGCTCTTAGGACCAGAAACTGCATGTGATTCAGCTCCATTTAGGACTGGGAAACAAACGCTAGCTCGCCTTACAAGAAACACACTCTGCTTTTGAGAAAAGAGCACTCTTCTATTCTACTGTGTTTCCTATAGGGCCAGAACAGTGAGCTTGGTCAGAACAAAAGAACTGTGCTTCCTACACACACGGGCGATATCTAGTTCAACTCTGCTTTGGAAACTGACGAGAACAGTAGCTCCTCTTCAGTCGAATACACTGTACTTGCTGGGAACAGACACCAGTGCGATTTGCACTGTGTACGGCAATGGGACCGCAATAGTGACTCTTCTTACAAGAAAACAACTCTTGCTCGTAGGACCACAAACTCCATGTGATTCAACTCCATTTAGGACTGGGAAACAAACACTAGCTCGCCTTACAAGAAACACATTCTGCTTTTGAGTCAAAGAGCACTCTTCTACTCTACTGTGTTTCCTGCAATGCCAGAATAGTGAGCTTGCTCAGAACAAAAGAACTGTGCTTCCTACACACGGGCCATATCTAGTTCAACTCTGCTTAGGAAACTGACAAGAACAGTAGCTCCTCTTCAGTCCAATACACTGTACTTGCTCGGAACAGATGCCAGGGCTATTTGCACGGTGTATGGCAAAGGGAGCACAATAGTGACTCTTCTAACCAGAATACAACTCTTGCTCGTAGGACCAGAAACTGCATGTGTATTTGAACTCCATTTAGGACTGGGAAAAAAACGCTAGCTCGCCTTACAAGAAACACACTAAGCTTTTCAGAAAAGAGCACGCTTCTACTCTACTGTGTTTCCTATGTGGTTTGAAGAGTGAGCTTGCTCAGTATAAAAGAACTGTGCTTCCTACACACACGGGCCATATCTAGTTCAACTCTGCTTTGGAAACTGACAAGAACAGTAGCTCCTCTTCAGTCCAATACACTGTACGTCCTGGAAACGGACACGAGTGCTATTTGTACTGTGTATGTCAATGGGAGCACAATAGTTACTCTTCTTACCAGAAAACAACTCTTGCTCGTAGGACCAGAAACTGCATGTGATTCAACTCCATTTAGGACTGGGAAACAAATGCTAGCTCTCCTTACAAGAAACACACTCTGCTTTTGAGAAAAGAGCACTCTTCTACACTACTGTGTTTCCTATAGGGCCAGAAGAGTGAGCTTTCTCAGAACAAAAGAACTGTGCTTCCTACACACATGGGCCATATCTAGTTCAATTCTGCTTCGGAAACTGACAAGAACAGTAGCTCCTCTTCAGTCCAATACACTGTACTTGTTGGGAACAGACGCGAGTGCTATTTGCATTGTGTATGGCACAGAGAGCACAATAGTGACTCTTCTTACCAGAAAACAACTCTTGCTCGTAAGACCAGAAACTGTATGTGTATTTCAACTCCATTTAGGACTGGGAAACAAATGCTTGCTCGCCTTTCAAGAAAGAAACTCTGCTTTTGAGAAAAGAGCACTCTTCTACTCTACTGTGTTTCCTATGGGGTTCAAACAGTGAGCTTGCTCAGAACAAAAGGACTGTGCTTACTACACACACGGGCCATATCTAGTTCAACTCTGCTTAGGAAACTGACAAGAACAGTAGCTCCTCTTCAGACCAATACACTGTACTTGCGTTAAACAAACGCGAGTGCTATTTGTACTGTGTATGGCAATGGGAGCGCAATAGTGACTCTTCTTACCAGAAAACAACTCTTGCTCGAAGGACCAAAACTGCATTTGATTCAACTCCATTTAGGACTGAGAAACAAATGCTAGCTCGACTTACAAGAAACACACTCTGCTTTTGAGAAAAGAGCACTTTTCTACTCTACTGTGTTTCCTATAGGGCCAGAACAGTGAGATTGCTCAGAACAAAAGAACTGTGCTTCCTACACACACGGGCCATATCTAGTTCAATTCTCCTTAGGAAACTGACAAGAACAGTAGCTCCTCTTCAGACCAATACACTGTACTTGCTGGGAACAGACGCCAGTGCTATTTGCCCTGTGTATGACAATGGGAGCGCAATAGTGACTCTTCTTACCACAAAACAACTCTTGCTCGTAGGATCAGAAACTTCATGTGATTCAACTACATTTAGGATTGGGAAACAAACGCTACCTCGCCTTACAAGAAACACATTCTGCTTTTGAGAATAGGGCACACATCTACTCTACTGTGTTTCCTATGGTGTCCAAACAGTGAGCATGCTCAGAACAGAAGAACTGTGCTTCCTACACACACGGGTCATATCTAGTTCAACTCTGCTTAGAAAACTGACAAGAACAGTAGCTCCTCTTCAGTCCAATACACTGTACTTGCTGGGAACAGCCGCGAAGGCTATTTGCACTGTGTATGGCAATGGGAGCACAATAGTGACTTTCCTTACCAGAAAACAAATCTTGCTCGTAGGACCTGAAACTGATGGGTTTCAACTCCATTTAGCACTGGGAAACAAACGCTAGCTCTCCTTAAAAGAAACACACTCTGCTTTTGAGGAAAGAGCATGCTTCTACTCTACTGTGATTCCTATAGGGCCGGAACAGTGAGTTTTCTGAGTACAAAGAACTGAGCTTCCTACACACATGGGCCATATCTAGTTCAACTCTGCTTAGGAACCTGACAAGAACAGTAGATCCTCTTCAGTCCAATACACTGTACATGCTGGGACAGAAGTCAGAGCTAATTGCCCTGTGTATGACAATGGGAGCGCAATAGTGACTCTTCTTACCAGAAAACAACTCTTGCTTGTAGGACCAGAAACTGCATGTGATTCAACTCTAATTAGGACTGGGAAACAAACGCTAGCTCGCCTTACAAGAAACACACTCGGCTTTTGAGAAAAGAGAACTCTTCTACTCTACTGTGTTTCCTATAGGTCCAGAACAGTGAGCTTGCTCAGAAGAAAGAACTGTTCTTCCTACACACACGGGCCATGTCTAGTTCAACTCTGCTTAGGAAACTGACAAGAACAGTAGCTCCTCTTCAGTCCAATACCCTGTACTTTCTGGGAACATACGTGAGTGCTATTTGCACTGTGTACAGCAATGGGAGCGCAATAGTTACTCTTCTTACCACAAAACAACTCTTGCTGGTAGGACCAGAAACTGAATGTCATTCAACTCCATGTAGGACTGGGAAAAAAACGCTAGCTCGCCTTCCAAGAAACATACTCTTCTTTTTGAGTAAAGTGCACTCTTCAACTCTACTGTGTTTTCTATGGGGTCCGAACAGTGAGCTTGCTGAGAACAAAAGAACTGTGCTTCCTACACACTCGCGCCATATCTAATTCAACTCTGCTTAGGAAAATGACAAGAACAGTAGGGCCTCTTCAGCCCAATACACTCTACTTGCTGGGAAAAGATGCGAGTGCTATTTGCACTGTGTATGGAAATGGGAGGAAAATAGTGATTTTCCTTACGAGAAAACAACTCTTGCGTGTAGGACCAAAAACTGCATGTGATTCAACTCCTTTTAGAACTTGGAAACAAACGTTAGCTCGCCTTACAAGAAACACACTCTGCTTTTGAGAAAACAGCACTCTTCTACTCTACTGTGTTTCCTATAGCGCCAGAACAGTGAGCTTGCTCAGAACAAAAGAACTGTGCTTCCTACACACGGCCATATCTAGTTCAATTCTGCTTAGGAAACTGACAAGAACAGTAGATCCTCTTCAGTCCAATACACTGTACTTGCTGGAAAAGACGCCAGTGATATTTGCACAATGTATGACAATGGGAGCGCAATAGTGACTCTTCTTACCAAAAAACAATTCTTGCTCGTAGGACCAGAACCTGCATGTGATTCAACTACATTTAGGATTGGGAAACAAACGCTAACTCGACTTACATGAAACACACTCTGCTTTTGTGGAAAGAGCACTCTTCTACTCTACTGTGTTTCCTATAGGGCCAGAACAGTGAGCTTGCTGAGTACAAAAGAACTGTGCTTCCTACACACACATGCCATATCTAGTTCAATTCTCCTTAGGAAACTGACAAGAACAGTAGATCCTCTTCAGTCCAATACACTGTACTTGCTGGGAACACACGCCAGTGCTATTTGCCCTGTGTATGACAATGGGAGTGCAATAGTGACTCTTCTTACCACAAAACAACTCTTGCTCGTAGGACCAGAAACTGCATGTGATTCAACTCCATTTAGGATTGGGAAACAAACGCTAGCTCGCCTTACAAGAAACACATTCTGCTTTTGAGAATAGGGCACACATCTACTCTACTGTGTTTCCTATGGGGTCCAAACAGTGAGCTTGCTCAGAACAGAAGAACTGTGCTTCCTACACACACGGGTCATATCTAGTTCAACTCTGCTTAGGAAACTGACAAGAACAGTAACTCCTCTTCAGTCCAATACAGTGTACTTGCTGGGAACAGACGCGAGTGCTATTTGCACTGTGTATGGCAATGGGAGCGCAATAGTCACTTTCCTTACCAGAAAACAACTCTTGCTCGTAGGACCTGAAACTGATGGGTTTCATCTCCATTTAGCACTGGGAAAGAAACGCTAGCTCGCCTTACAAGAAACACACTCTGCTTTTGAGGAAAGAGCAAGCTTCTTCTCTACTGTGTTTCCTATAGGGCCAGAACAGTGAGCTTGCTGAGTGCAAAAGAACTGTGCTTCCTACACACATGGGCCATATCTAGTTCAACTCTGCTTAGGAACCTGACAAGAACAGTAGATCCTCTTCAGTCCAATACACTGTACATGATGGGAACAGAAGCCAGTGCTATTTGCCCTGTGTATGACAATGGGAGCGCAATAGTGACTCTTCTTACCAGAAAACAACTCTTGCTTGTAGGACCATTAACTGCATGTGATTCAACTCCATTTAGGACTGGGAAACAAACGCTAGCTCGCCTTACAAGAAACACACTCTTTTTTTGAGAAAAGAGCACTCTTCTACTCTAATGTGTTTCCTATAGGGCCAGTACAGCGAGCTTGCTCAGAAGAAAAGAACTGTGCTTCCTACACACACGGGCCATATCTAGTTCAACTCTGCTTAGGAAACTGATGAGAACAGTAGCTCCTCTTCAGTCCAATACACTGTACTTGCTGGGTACATACACGAGTGCTATTTGCACTGTGTACAGCAATGGGAGCGCAATAGTTACTCTTCTTACCAGAAAACAACTCTTGCTAGTAGGACCAGAAACTGAATGTCATTCAACTCCGTTTAGGACTGGGAAACAAACGCTAGCTCGCCTTCCAAGAAACATACTCTTCTTTTTGAGTAAAGTGCACTCTTCAACTCTACTGTGTTTTCTATGGGGTCCGAATTGTGAGCTTGCTGAGAACAAAAGAACTGTGCTTCCTACACACTCGCGCCATATCCAATTCAACTCCGCTTAGGAAAATGACAAGAACAGTAGCTCCTCTTCAGACCAATACACTGTACTTGCTGGGAACAGACGCCAGTGCTATTTGCCCTGTGTATGACAATGGGAGCGCAATAGTGACTCTTCTTACCACAAAACAACTCTTGCTCGTAGGATCAGAAACTTCATGTGATTCAACTACATTTAGGATTGGGAAACAAACGCTACCTCGCCTTACAAGAAACACATTCTGCTTTTGAGAATAGGGCACACATCTACTCTACTGTGTTTCCTATGGTGTCCAAACAGTGAGCATGCTCAGAACAGAAGAACTGTGCTTCCTACACACACGGGTCATATCTAGTTCAACTCTGCTTAGAAAACTGACAAGAACAGTAGCTCCTCTTCAGTCCAATACACTGTACTTGCTGGGAACAGCCGCGAAGGCTATTTGCACTGTGTATGGCAATGGGAGCACAATAGTGACTTTCCTTACCAGAAAACAAATCTTGCTCGTAGGACCTGAAACTGATGGGTTTCAACTCCATTTAGCACTGGGAAACAAACGCTAGCTCTCCTTAAAAGAAACACACTCTGCTTTTGAGGAAAGAGCATGCTTCTACTCTACTGTGATTCCTATAGGGCCGGAACAGTGAGTTTTCTGAGTACAAAGAACTGAGCTTCCTACACACATGGGCCATATCTAGTTCAACTCTGCTTAGGAACCTGACAAGAACAGTAGATCCTCTTCAGTCCAATACACTGTACATGCTGGGACAGAAGTCAGAGCTAATTGCCCTGTGTATGACAATGGGAGCGCAATAGTGACTCTTCTTACCAGAAAACAACTCTTGCTTGTAGGACCAGAAACTGCATGTGATTCAACTCTAATTAGGACTGGGAAACAAACGCTAGCTCGCCTTACAAGAAACACACTCGGCTTTTGAGAAAAGAGAACTCTTCTACTCTACTGTGTTTCCTATAGGTCCAGAACAGTGAGCTTGCTCAGAAGAAAGAACTGTTCTTCCTACACACACGGGCCATGTCTAGTTCAACTCTGCTTAGGAAACTGACAAGAACAGTAGCTCCTCTTCAGTCCAATACCCTGTACTTTCTGGGAACATACGTGAGTGCTATTTGCACTGTGTACAGCAATGGGAGCGCAATAGTTACTCTTCTTACCACAAAACAACTCTTGCTGGTAGGACCAGAAACTGAATGTCATTCAACTCCATGTAGGACTGGGAAAAAAACGCTAGCTCGCCTTCCAAGAAACATACTCTTCTTTTTGAGTAAAGTGCACTCTTCAACTCTACTGTGTTTTCTATGGGGTCCGAACAGTGAGCTTGCTGAGAACAAAAGAACTGTGCTTCCTACACACTCGCGCCATATCTAATTCAACTCTGCTTAGGAAAATGACAAGAACAGTAGGGCCTCTTCAGCCCAATACACTCTACTTGCTGGGAAAAGATGCGAGTGCTATTTGCACTGTGTATGGAAATGGGAGGAAAATAGTGATTTTCCTTACGAGAAAACAACTCTTGCGTGTAGGACCAAAAACTGCATGTGATTCAACTCCTTTTAGAACTTGGAAACAAACGTTAGCTCGCCTTACAAGAAACACACTCTGCTTTTGAGAAAACAGCACTCTTCTACTCTACTGTGTTTCCTATAGCGCCAGAACAGTGAGCTTGCTCAGAACAAAAGAACTGTGCTTCCTACACACGGCCATATCTAGTTCAATTCTGCTTAGGAAACTGACAAGAACAGTAGATCCTCTTCAGTCCAATACACTGTACTTGCTGGAAAAGACGCCAGTGATATTTGCACAATGTATGACAATGGGAGCGCAATAGTGACTCTTCTTACCAAAAAACAATTCTTGCTCGTAGGACCAGAACCTGCATGTGATTCAACTACATTTAGGATTGGGAAACAAACGCTAACTCGACTTACATGAAACACACTCTGCTTTTGTGGAAAGAGCACTCTTCTACTCTACTGTGTTTCCTATAGGGCCAGAACAGTGAGCTTGCTGAGTACAAAAGAACTGTGCTTCCTACACACACATGCCATATCTAGTTCAATTCTCCTTAGGAAACTGACAAGAACAGTAGATCCTCTTCAGTCCAATACACTGTACTTGCTGGGAACACACGCCAGTGCTATTTGCCCTGTGTATGACAATGGGAGTGCAATAGTGACTCTTCTTACCACAAAACAACTCTTGCTCGTAGGACCAGAAACTGCATGTGATTCAACTCCATTTAGGATTGGGAAACAAACGCTAGCTCGCCTTACAAGAAACACATTCTGCTTTTGAGAATAGGGCACACATCTACTCTACTGTGTTTCCTATGGGGTCCAAACAGTGAGCTTGCTCAGAACAGAAGAACTGTGCTTCCTACACACACGGGTCATATCTAGTTCAACTCTGCTTAGGAAACTGACAAGAACAGTAACTCCTCTTCAGTCCAATACAGTGTACTTGCTGGGAACAGACGCGAGTGCTATTTGCACTGTGTATGGCAATGGGAGCGCAATAGTCACTTTCCTTACCAGAAAACAACTCTTGCTCGTAGGACCTGAAACTGATGGGTTTCATCTCCATTTAGCACTGGGAAAGAAACGCTAGCTCGCCTTACAAGAAACACACTCTGCTTTTGAGGAAAGAGCAAGCTTCTTCTCTACTGTGTTTCCTATAGGGCCAGAACAGTGAGCTTGCTGAGTGCAAAAGAACTGTGCTTCCTACACACATGGGCCATATCTAGTTCAACTCTGCTTAGGAACCTGACAAGAACAGTAGATCCTCTTCAGTCCAATACACTGTACATGATGGGAACAGAAGCCAGTGCTATTTGCCCTGTGTATGACAATGGGAGCGCAATAGTGACTCTTCTTACCAGAAAACAACTCTTGCTTGTAGGACCATTAACTGCATGTGATTCAACTCCATTTAGGACTGGGAAACAAACGCTAGCTCGCCTTACAAGAAACACACTCTTTTTTTGAGAAAAGAGCACTCTTCTACTCTAATGTGTTTCCTATAGGGCCAGTACAGCGAGCTTGCTCAGAAGAAAAGAACTGTGCTTCCTACACACACGGGCCATATCTAGTTCAACTCTGCTTAGGAAACTGATGAGAACAGTAGCTCCTCTTCAGTCCAATACACTGTACTTGCTGGGTACATACACGAGTGCTATTTGCACTGTGTACAGCAATGGGAGCGCAATAGTTACTCTTCTTACCAGAAAACAACTCTTGCTAGTAGGACCAGAAACTGAATGTCATTCAACTCCGTTTAGGACTGGGAAACAAACGCTAGCTCGCCTTCCAAGAAACATACTCTTCTTTTTGAGTAAAGTGCACTCTTCAACTCTACTGTGTTTTCTATGGGGTCCGAATTGTGAGCTTGCTGAGAACAAAAGAACTGTGCTTCCTACACACTCGCGCCATATCCAATTCAACTCCGCTTAGGAAAATGACAAGAACAGTAGCTCCTCTTCAGCCCAATACACTATACTTGCTGGTAACAGACGCCAGTGCTATTTGCCCTGTGTATGACAATGGGAGCACAACAGTTACTCTTATTACCAGAAAAAACTCTTGCTCGAAGGACCAGAAACTGCATGTTATTCAACTCCATTTAGGACTGGGAAACAAACGCTAGCTCGCCTTACAAGAAACACACTCTGCTTTTGAGAAAAGAGCACTCTTCTACTCTACTGTGTTTTATATGGGGTCCGAACAGTGAGATTGCTCAGAACAAAAGAAACTGTGCTTCCTAAACACATGGGCCATATCTAGTTCAACTCTGCTTAGGAAACTGACAAGAACAGTAGCTCCTCTTCAATCCAATACACTGTACTTGCTGGAAACAGAAGCGAGTGCTATTTGTACTGTGTAATGGCAATGGGAGCACAATAGTGACTCTTCTTACCAGAAAACAACTCTTGCTCGTAGGACCAAAAACTGCATTTGATTCAACTTCATTTAGGACTGGTAAACAAACACTAGCTCGCCTTACAAGAAACACACTCTGCTTTTGAGAAAAGAGCACTCTTCTATTCTACTGTGTTTCCTATAGGGCCAGAACAGTGAGCTTGCTCAGAACAAAAGAACTGTGCTTCCTACACACACGGGCCATATCTAGTTCAATTCTGCTTAGGATACTGACAAAAACAGTAGCTCCTCTTCAGTGCAATACACTGTACTTGCTGGGAACAGACGCGAGTGCTATTTGCACTGTGTATGTCAAAGGGAGCACAATAGTGACTCTTCTTTCCAGAAAACAATTCTAGCTCATAGGACCAGAAACTGCACGTGTATTTGAACTCCATTTAGGACTGGGAAACAAATGCTAGCTCGCCTTACAAGAAACACACTCTGCTTTTGAGAAAAGAGCACTCTTCTACTCTTCTGTGTTTCCTATGGGGTTCGAACAGTGAGCTTACTCAGAACAAAAGAACTGTGCTTCCTAAACACACATTCCATATCTAGTTCAACTCTTCTTAGGAAACTGACAAGAACAGTAGCTCCTCTTCAGTCCAATACACTGTACTTGATGGGAACAGACACGAGTGCTATTTGTACTGTGTATGGCAATGGGAGCGCAATAGTGACTCTTCTTTACCAGAAAACAACTCTTGCTCGTAGAACCAAAAACTGCATGTGATTCAACTCCATTGAGGACTGGGAAACAAACGCTAGCTCGCCTTAGAAGAAAACACACTCTGCTTTTGAGAAAAGAGCACTTTTCTACTCTACTGTTTTTCCCTAAATGGCCAGAACAGTGAGCTTTCTCAGAACAAAAGAACTTTGCTTCCTACACACACGGGCCATATCTAGTTCAACTCTGCTTAGGAAACTGACAAGAACAGTAGCTCCTCTTCATTCCAATACACTGTACTTGCTGGAAAAGGCACGAGTGCTATTTGTACTGTGTATGGCAATGGGAGCGCAACAGTGACTCTTCTTACCAGAAAACAACTCTCACTCGTAGGACCAAAAACTGCATTTGATTCAACTCCATTTAGGACTGGGAAACAAACGCTAGCTCGCCTTACAAGAAACACACTCTGCTTTTGAGAAAAGAGCACTCTTCTAATTTACTGTGTTTCCTATAGGGCTTGAACAGTGAGCTTGCTCAGAAAAAAAGAAATGTGCTTCCTACACACACGGTCCATATCTAGTTCAACTCTGCTTAGGAAACTGACGAGAACAGTAGCTCCTCTTCATTCCAATACACTGTACTTGCTCGGAACAGACGCGAGTGCTATTTGCACTGTATATTGCAATGGGAGCGCAATAGTGACTTTCCTTACCAGAAAACAACTCTTGCTCTTAGGACCAGAAACTGCATTGATTCAATCCACTTAGGACTGGGAAACAAACGCTAGCTCGCCTTACAAGAAACACGCTCTGCTTTTGAGAATAGGGCACACATCTTCTCTACTGTGTTTCCTATGGAGTCCAAACAGTGAGCTTGCCCAGAACAAAAGATTTGTGCTTCCTACACACAGGGGTCATATCTAGTTCAATTCTGCTTAGGAAATTGACAAGACAGGAGCTTCTCTTCAGTCCAATACACTGTACTTGCTGGGAACAGACGCCAGTGCTATTTGCACTGTGTATGGCAATGGGAGCACAATAGTGACTTTCCTTACCAGAAAACAACTCTTGCTCGTAGGACCTGAAAACTGCATGTGATTCAACTCCATTTAGGACTGGGAAACAAACGCTAGCTCGCCTTACAAGAAACACACTCTGCTTTTGAGAAATAAGCACTATTCTACTCTCCTGTGTTCCAATAGGGCCAAAATAGTGAGCTTGCTCAGAACAAAAGAACTGTGCTTTCTACACACTCGCGCCATATCTAATTCAACTCTGCTTAGGAAAATGACAAGAACAGTAGCTCCTCTTCAGCCCAATACACTGTACTTGCTAGGAACAGATCCGAGTGCTATTTGCACTGTGTATGGCAATGGGGAGCGCAAAATGGACTCTTCTTACCAGAAAACAAGTCTCGCTCGTAGGACCAGAAAGTGCATGTGTATTTGAACTCCATTTAGGACTGGGAAACAAATGCTAGCTCGCCTTACAAGAAACACACTCTGCTTTTGAGAAAAGAGCACTCTTCTACTCTACAGTGTTTCCTATGGGGTTCGAACAGTGAGCTTGCTCAGAACAAAGAACTGTGCTTCCTACACACAGGGGCCATATCTAGTTCACCTCTGCTTAGGAAACTGACAAGAACAGCAGCTCCTCTTCAGTCCAATACACTGTACTTGCTAGAAACAGAAGCGAGTGCTATTTGTACTGGGTATGTCAAAGGGAGCACAATAGTGACTCTTCTTACCAGAAAACAACTCTAGCTCATAGGACCAGAAACTGCATGTGTATTTGAACTCCATTTAGGACTGGGAAACAAATGCTAGCTCGCCTTACAAGAAAACACACTGTACTTGCTGGGAACAGACGCGAGGGCTATTTGCACTGTGTACGGCAATGGAAGCACAATAGTGACTCTTCTTACCAGAAAACAACTCTTGCTCTTAGGAACAGAATCTGCATTTGATTCAATCCACTTAGGACTGGGAAACAAATGCTAGCTCGCCTTACAAGAAACACGCTCTGCTTTTGAGAATAGGGCTCACATTTTCTCTACTGTGTTTCCTATGGGGTCCAAACAGTGAGCTTGCTCAGAACAGAAGAACTGTGCTTCCTACACACACGGGCCATATCTAGTTCAACTCTGCTTAGGAAACTGACGAGAACAGTAGCTCCTCTTCAGTCCAATACACTGTACTTGCTGGAACAGACGCGAGTGCTATTTGTACTGTGTATGGCAATTGGAGCGCAATAGTGACTCTTCATACCAGAAAACAACTCTTGCTCGTAGGACCAGAACCTGCATTTGATTCAACTCCATTTAGGACTGGGAAACAAACGCTAGCTCGCCTTAGAAGAAACACACTCTGCTTTTGAGAAAAGAGCACTTTTCTACTCTACTGTTTTTTCCTATATGCCCAGAATAGTGAGCTTGCTGAGAACAAAAGAACTTTGCTTCCTACACACACATCTACTCTACTGTGTTTCCTATGGGGTCCAAACAGTGTGCTTGCTCAGAACAAAAGAAATGTGCTTCCTACACACACGGGCCATATCTAGTTCAACTCTGCTTAGGAAACTGACGAGAACAGTAGCTCCTCTTCAGTCCAATACACTGTACTTACTGGGAACAGACGCGAGTGCTATTTGCACTGTGTACGGCAAGGGGGAACAATAGTGACTCTTCTTGCCAGAGAAAACAACTCTTGCTCTTAGGACCAGAAACTGCATTTGAATCAATCCACTTAGGACTGGGAAACAAACGCTAGCTCGCCTTACAAGAAACATGCTCTGCTTTTGAGAATAGGGCACTCTTCTACTCTACTGTGTTTCCTATAGTGCCAGAACAGTGAGCTTGCTGAGTACAAAAGAACTGTGCTTCCTACACACACGGGCAATATCTAGTTCAACTCTGCTTAGGAACTGAAAAGAACAGTAGACCCTCTTCAGTCCAATACACTGTACATGCTGGGAACAGACGCGAGTGCTGTTTGTACTGTGTATGGCAATCGGAGCCCAATAGTGACTCTTCTTACCAGAAAACTACTCTTGCTCGTAGGACCAAAAACTGCATGTGACTCAACTCCATTTAGGACTGGGAAACAAACGCTAGCTCGCCTTACAAGAAACTCTGTTTTTGAGAAAAGAGCACTCTTCTACTCTACTGTGTTTCCTATAGGGCCAGAAACAGTGAGCTTGCTCAGAACAAAGAACTGTGCTTCCTACACACACAGGCCATATCTTGTTCAATTCTGCTTAGGAAACTGACAAGAACAGTAGAAACCTATTCAGTCCAATACACTGTACATGCTGGCAACAGACGCCAGTGCTATTTGCCCTGTGTGTGAAAATGGGAGTGCAATAGTGACTCTTCTTACCAGAAAACAACTCTTGCTCGTATGACCAGAAACTGCATGTGATTCAACTCCATTTAGGACTGGTAACCAAACGCTAGCTCGCCTTACAAGAAACACACTCTGCTTTAGAGAAAAGAGCACTCTTCTACTCTACTGTGTTTCCTATATGGCCAGAACAGTGAGTTTTGCTCAGAACAAAAGAACTGTACTTCCTACATACACGGGCCATATCAAGTTCAACTCTGCTTAGGTAACTGAGAAGAAAAGTAGCTCTTCTTCAGTCCAATACACTGTATATGCTGAGAACAGACGCGAGTGCAATTTGCACTGTGTATGGCAATGAGAGCACAATAGTGACATTCATTACTAGAAACCAACTCTTGCTCATAGGACCAAAAACTTCATGTGATTCAACTCCATTTAGAACTGGGAAATAAATGCTAGCTCACGTTACAAGAAACACACTCTGCTTTGAGAAAAGAGCACTCTTCTACTCTACTGTGTTTCCTGTAGGGCCAGCACAGTGAGCTTGCACACAAAAAAAGAAGTGTGCTTCCTACACACACAGACATATCTAGTTCAATTCAGCTTAGGAAACTGACAAGAACAGTATACCCTCTTCCGTCAAATACACTGCACATGCTGGGAACAGACACCAGTGCTATTTGCCCTGTGTATGACAATGTGAGCACAATAGTGACTCTTCTTACCAGAAAACAACTCTTGCTCGTAGGGACCAGGAACTGCATGTGATTCAACTCCATTTAGGACTGGGAAACAAACGCTAGCTCGCCTTACAAGAAACATACTCTGCTTTTGAGAAAAGAGCACTCATCTATTCTACTGTGTTTCCTATGGTGTCCGAAAAGTGAGCTTGCTCAGAACAAAAGAACTGTGCTTCCTACACACACGGGCCATATCTAGTTCAACTCTGCTTAGGAAACTGATGAGAACAGTAGCTCCTCTTCAGTCCAATACACTGTACTTACTGGGAACAGACGCGAGTGCTATTTGCACTGTGTATGGCAATGGGAACGCAAAGTGACTCTTCTTACCAGAAAACAACTCTTGCTCGTAGTACCAAAAACTGCATTTGATTCAACTCCAGTTAGGACTGGGAAACTAACGCTAGCCTCGCCTTACAAGAAACACGCTCTGCTTTGGAGAATAGGGCACACATCTACTCTACTGTCTTTCCTATGGGGTCCAAACAGTGAGCTTGCTCAGAACAAAAGAACTGTGCTTCCTACTCACACGGGTCATATCTAGTTCAACTCTGCTTAGGAAACTGACAAGAACAATAGCTCCTCTTCAGCCCAATACACTCTAATTGCTGGGAACAGACGTGAGTGCTATTTGCACTGTGTATGGCAATGGGAGCACAATAGTGACTTTCCTTACCAGAAAACAACTCTTGCTCGTAGGACCAAAAACTGCATTTGATTCAACTTCATTTAGGACTGGTAAACAAACACTAGCTCGCCTTACAAGAAACACACTCTGCTTTGAGAAAAGAGCACTCTTCTATTCTACTGTGTTTCCTATAGGGCCAGAACAGTGAGCTTGCTCAGAACAAAAGAACTGTGCTTCCTACACACACGGGCCATATCTAGTTCAATTCTGCTTAGGATACTGACAAAAACAGTAGCTCCTCTTCAGTGCAATACACTGTACTTGCTGGGAACAGACGCGAGTGCTATTTGCACTGTGTATGTCAAAGGGAGCACAATAGTGACTCTTCTTTCCAGAAAACAATTCTAGCTCATAGGACCAGAAACTGCACGTGTATTTGAACTCCATTTAGGACTGGGAAACAAATGCTAGCTCGCCTTACAAGAAACACACTCTGCTTTTGAGAAAAGAGGCACTCTTCTACTCTTCTGTGTTTCCTATGGGGTTCGAACAGTGAGCTTACTCAGAACAAAAGAACTGTGCTTCCTAAACACACATTCCATATCTAGTTCAACTCTTCTTAGGAAACTGACAAGAACAGTAGCTCCTCTTCAGTCCAATACACTGTACTTGATGGGAACAGACACGAGTGCTATTTGTACTGTGTATGGCAATGGGAGCGCAATAGTGACTCTTCTTTACCAGAAAACAACTCTTGCTCGTAGAAACCAAAAACTGCATGTGATTCAACTCCATTGAGGACTGGGAAACAAACGCTAGCTCGCCTTAGAAGAAACACACTCTGCTTTTGAGAAAAGAGCACTTTTCTACTCTACTGTTTTTCCTAAATGGCCAGAACAGTGAGCTTTCTCAGAACAAAAGAACTTTGCTTCCTACACACACGGGCCATATCTAGTTCAACTCTGCTTAGGAAACTGACAAGAACAGTAGCTCCTCTTCATTCCAATACACTGTACTTGCTGGAAAAGGCACGAGTGCTATTTGTACTGTGTATGGCAATGGGAGCGCAACAGTGACTCTTCTTACCAGAAAACAACTCTCACTCGTAGGACCAAAAACTGCATTTGATTCAACTCCATTTAGGACTGGGAAACAAACGCTAGCTCGCCTTACAAGAAACACACTCTGCTTTTGAGAAAAGAGCACTCTTCTAATTTACTGTGTTTCCTATAAGGGCTTGAACAGTGAGCTTGCTCAGAAAAAAAAGAAATGTGCTTCCTACACACACGGTCCATATCTAGTTCAACTCTGCTTAGGAAACTGACGAGAACAGTAGCTCCTCTTCATTCCAATACACTGTACTTGCTCGGAACAGACGCGAGTGCTATTTGCACTGTATATTGCAATGGGAGCGCAATAGTGACTTTCCTTACCAGAAAACAACTCTTGCTCTTAGGACCAGAAACTGCATTGATTCAATCCACTTAGGACTGGGAAACAAACGCTAGCTCGCCTTACAAGAAACACGCTCTGCTTTTGAGAATAGGGCACACATCTTCTCTACTGTGTTTCCTATGGAGTCCAAAACAGTGAGCTTGCCCAGAACAAAAGATTTGTGCTTCCTACACACAGGGGTCATATCTAGTTCAATTCTGCTTAGGAAATTGACAAGACAGGAGCTTCTCTTCAGTCCAATACACTGTACTTGCTGGGAACAGACGCCAGTGCTATTTGCACTGTGTATGGCAATGGGAGCACAATAGTGACTTTCCTTACCAGAAAACAACTCTTGCTCGTAGGACCTGAAACTGCATGTGATTCAACTCCATTTAGGACTGGGAAACAAACGCTAGCTCGCCTTACAAGAAACACACTCTGCTTTTGAGAAATAAGCACTATTCTACTCTCCTGTGTTCCAATAGGGCCAAAATAGTGAGCTTGCTCAGAACAAAAGAACTGTGCTTTCTACACACTCGCGCCATATCTAATTCAACTCTGCTTAGGAAAATGACAAGAACAGTAGCTCCTCTTCAGCCCAATACACTGTACTTGCTAGGAACAGATCCGAGTGCTATTTGCACTGTGTATGGCAATGGGAGCGCAAAATGGACTCTTCTTACCAGAAAACAAGTCTCGCTCGTAGGACCAGAAAGTGCATGTGTATTTGAACTCCATTTAGGACTGGGAAACAAATGCTAGCTCGCCTTACAAGAAACACACTCTGCTTTTGAGAAAAGAGCACTCTTCTACTCTACAGTGTTTCCTATGGGGTTCGAACAGTGAGCTTGCTCAGAACAAAGAACTGTGCTTCCTACACACACGGGCCATATCTAGTTCACCTCTGCTTAGGAAACTGACAAGAACAGCAGCTCCTCTTCAGTCCAATACACTGTACTTGCTAGAAACAGAAGCGAGTGCTATTTGTACTGGGTATGTCAAAGGGAGCACAATAGTGACTCTTCTTACCAGAAAACAACTCTAGCTCATAGGACCAGAAACTGCATGTGTATTTGAACTCCATTTAGGACTGGGAAACAAATGCTAGCTCGCCTTACAAGAAAACACACTGTACTTGCTGGGAACAGACGCGAGGGCTATTTGCACTGTGTACGGCAATGGGAGCACAATAGTGACTCTTCTTACCAGAAAACAACTCTTGCTCTTAGGAACAGAATCTGCATTTGATTCAATCCACTTAGGACTGGGAAACAAATGCTAGCTCGCCTTACAAGAAACACGCTCTGCTTTTGAGAATA
>NW_026737305.1:0-44538 GCF_949786415.1 Peromyscus eremicus | reverse complement strand
ACACATTCTGCTTTTGAGAATAGGGCACACATCTACTCTACTGTGTTTCCTATGGGGTCCAAACAGTGAGCTTGCTCAGAACAGAAGAACTGTGCTTCCTACACACACGGGTCATATCTAGTTCAACTCTGCTTAGGAAACTGACAAGAACAGTAGCTCCTCTTCAGTCCAATACACTGTCCTTGCTGGGAATAGACGCGAGTGCTATTTGCACTGTGTATGGCAATGGGAGCACAATAGTGACTTTCCTTACCAGAAAACAACTCTTGCTCGTAGGACCTGAAACTGATGGGTTTCAACTCCATTTAGAACTGGGAAACAAACGCTAGCTCACCTTACAAGAAACACACTCTGCTTTTGAGGAAAGAGCACGCTTCTACTCTACTGTGTTTCCTATAGGGCCAGAACAGTGAGTTTTCTGAGTACAAAGAACTGTGCTTCCTACACACATGGGCCATATCTAGTTCAGCTCTGGTTAGGAACCTGACAAGAACAGTAGATCCTCTTCAGTCCAACACAGTGTACATGCTGGGAACAGAAGCCAGTGCTATTTGCCCTGTGTATGACAATGGGAGCGCAATAGTGACTCTTCTTACCAGAAAACAACTCTTGCTTGTAGGAACAGAAACTGCATGTGATTCAACTCCAATTAGGACTGGGAAACAAACGCTAGCTCGCCTTACAAGAAAATCACTCTGCTTTTGAGAAAAGAGCACTCTTCTACTCTACTGTGTTTCCTATGGGGTCCGAACAGTGAGATTGCTGAGAACAAAAGAACTGTGCTTCCTACACACACGGGCCATATCTAGTTCAACTCTGCTTAGGAAACTGACAAGAACAGTAGCTCCGCTTCAGTCCAATACACTGTACTTGCTGGGAAAAAACGCGAGGGCTATTTGCACTGTGTATGGCAAAGGGAGCGCAATGGTGACTCTTCTTACCAGAAAACAACTCTTGCTCTTAGGACCAGAAACTGCATGTGATTCAGCTCCATTTAGGACTGGGAAACAAACGCTAGCTCGCCTTACGAGAAACACACTCTGCTTTTTAGAAAAGAGCACTCTTATACTCTACTGTGTTTCCTAAAGTGCCAGAACAGTGAGCTTGCTCAGAACAAAAGAACTGTGCTTCCTACACACATGGGCGATATCTAGTTCAACTCTGCTTTGGAAACTGACGAGAACATTATCTCCTCTTCATTCCAATACACTGTACTTGCTGGGAACAGACACCAGTGCCATTTGCACTGTGTACGGCAATGGGAGCGCAATAGTGACTCTTCTTACCAGAAAACAACTCTTGCTCGTAGGACCAGAAACTCCATGTGTATTTGAACTTCATTTAGGACTGGGAAAAAAACGCTAGCTCGCCTTACAAGAAACACACTATGCTTTTCAGAAAAGAGCACTCTTCTACTCTACTGTGTTTCCTATGTGGTTTGAAGAGTGAGCTTGCTCAGAACAAAAGAACTGTGCTTCCTACACACACGGGCCATATCTAGTTCAACTCTGCTTAGGAAACTGACAAGAACACTAGCTCCTCTTCAGTCCAATACACTGTATTTGCTGGCAACAGACGCGAGTGCTATTTGCACTGTGTACAGCAATGGGAGCACAATAGTGACTCTTCTTACCAGAAAACATCTCTTGCTCGTAGGACTAGAAACTGCATGGGATTCAACTCCATTTAGGACTGGGAAACAAACGCTAGCTCGCCTTACAAGAAACACACTCTGCTTTTGAGAAAAGAGCACTCTTCTACTCTACTGTGTTTCTTATGGGGTCCGAACAGTGAGCTTGCTCAGAACAAAAGAACTGTGCTTCCTACATCCGGGCCATATCTAGTTCAACTCTGCTTAGGAAACTGACAAGAGAATTAGCTCCTCCCTCAGTCCATTACACTATACTTGCTTGGAACAGACGCGAGTGCTATTTGCACTGTGTATGGCAATGGGAGCGCAATAGTAGCTTTCCTTACTTGAAAGAAACTCTTGCGTGTAAGACCAAAAACTGCATGTGATTCAAGTCAATTTAGGACTGGGAAACAAACGCTAGCTCGCCTTACAAGAAACAAAATCTGCTTTTGAGGAAAGAGCACTATTCTACTCTACTGTGTTTCCTATGGTGTCCGAACAGTGAGCTTGCTCAGAACAAAAGAGCTGTGCTTCCTACACACACGGGCCATATCTAGTTCAACTCTGCTTAGGAAACTGACAAGAACAGTATCCTTTCTTCCGTCCAATACACTCTACTTGCTGGGAACAGACGCGAGTGCTATTTGCACTGTGTATGGCAAAGGGAGCGCAATAGTGACTCTTCTTATCAGAAAACAACTCTTGCTCTTAGGACCAGAAACTGCATGTGATTCAACTCCACTTAGGACTGGGAAAAAAACACTAGGTCGCCTTACAAGAAACACTCTCTGCTTTGAGAAAAGGGCACACTTCTACTCTACTGTGTTTCCTATGGGGTCCTAACAGTGAGCTTGCTCAGAACAAAAGAACCGTGCTTCCTACACACACCGGCCATATCTAGTTCAACTCTGCTTAGGAAACTGACCACAATAGTAGATCCTCTTCAGTCCAATATGCTGTACTTGCTGGGAACAGACGCCAGTGCTATTTGCACTTTGAATGACAATGGGAGCACAATAGTGACTCTTCTTACCAGAAAACAACTCTTGCTAGTAGTACCAGAAACTGCATGTGATTCAACTCCATTTAGGACTAGGAAACAAACGCTAGCTCGCCTTACAAGAAACACACTCTGCTTTTGAGAAAAGAGCACTCTTCCACTCTACTGTTTTTTCTATCGGACCAGAACAGTGAGCTTGCTCAGAACAAAAGAACTGTGTTTCCTACAAATATGGCCATATCTAGTTCAACTCTGCTTAGGAAACACAAGAACAGTAGCTACTCTTCAGTCCAATACACTGTACTTGCTGGGAACAGACGCGAGTGCTATTTGCACTGTGTATGGCAAAGAGAGCGCAATAGTGACTCTTCTTATCAGAAAACAATTCTTGCTAGTAGGACAAAAAACTGCGTTTGATTCAACTCCATTTAGGACTGGGAAAAAAACGCTAGCTCGCCTTACAAGAAACACACTATGCTTTTCAGAAAAGAGCACTCTTCTACTCTACTGTGTTTCCTATGTGGTTTGAAGAGTGAGCTTGCTCAGAACAAAAGGACTGTGCTTACTACACACACGGGCCATATCTAGTTCAACTCTGCTTAGGAAACTTACAAGAACAGTAGCTCCTCTTCAGACCAATACACTGTACTTGCGTTAAACAAACGCGAGTGCTATTTGTACTGTGTATGGCAATGGGAGCGCAATAGTGACTCTTCTTACCAGAAAACAACTCTTGCTCGAAGGACCAAAACTGCATTTGATTCAACTCCATTTAGGACTGAGAAACAAACGCTAGCTCGACTTACAAGAAACACACTCTGCTTTTGAGAAAAGAGCACTTTTCTACTCTACTGTGTTTCCTATAGGGCCAGAACAGTGAGCTTGCTCAGAACAAAAGAACTGTGCTTGCTACACACACGGGCCATATCTAATTCAATTCTGCTTAGGAAACTGACAAGAACAGTAGCTCCTTTTCAGACCAATACACTGTACTTGCTGGGAGCAGACGCCAGTGCAATTTGCCCTGTGTATGACAATGGGAGCGCAATAGTGACTCTTCTTACCACAAAACAACTCTTGCTCTTAGGACCAGAAACTGCATGTGATTCAACTCCATTTAGGATTAGGAAACAAACGCTACCTTTCCTTACAAGAAACACATTCTGCTTTTGAGAATAGGGCACACATCTACTCTACTGTGTTTCCTTTGGGGTCCAAACAGTGAGCTTGCTCAGAACAGAAGAACTGTGCTTCCTACACACACGGGTCATATCTAGTTCAACTCTGCTTAGGAAACTGACAAGAACAGTAGCTCCTCTTCAGTCCAATACACTGTACTTGCTGGGAATAGATGCGAGTTCTATTTGCACTGTGTATGGCAATGGGAGCACAATAGTGACTTTCCTTACCAGAAAACAACTCTTGCTCGTAGGACCTGAAACTGATGGGTTTCAACTCCATTTAGAACTGGGAAACAAACGCTAGCTCACCTTACAAGAAACACACTCTGCTTTTGAGGAAAGAGCACGCTTCTACTCTACTGTGTTTCCTATAGGGCCAGAACAGTGAGTTTTCTGAGTACAAAGAACTGTGCTTCCTACACACATGGGCCATATCTAGTTCAGCTCTGGTTAGGAACCTGACAAGAACAGTAGATCCTCTTCAGTCCAACACAGTGTACATGCTGGGAACAGAAGCCAGTGCTATTTGCCCTGTGTATGACAATGGGAGCTCAATAGTGACTCTTCTTACCAGAAAACAACTCTTGCTTGTAGGACCAGAAACTGTATGTGATTCAACTCCAATTAGGACTGGGAAACAAACGCTAGCTCGCCTTACAAGAAAATCACTCTGCTTTTGAGAAAAGAGCACTCTTCTACTCTACTGTGTTTCCTATAGAGCCAGAACAGTGAGCTTGCTCAGAAGAAAAGAACTGTCCTTCCTACACACACGGGCCATGTCTAGTTCAACTTTGCTTAGGAAACTGATGAGAACAGTAGCTCCTCTTCAGTCCAATACACTGTACTTGCTGGGAACATACGCGAGTGCTATTTGCACTGTGTACAGCAATGGGAGCGCAATAGTTACTCTTCTTACCACAAAACAACTCTTGCTCGTAGGACCAGAAACTGAATGTCATTCAACTCCATTTAGGACTGGGAAACAAACGCTAGCTCGCCTTACAAGAAACATACTCTTCTTTTTGAGGAAAGTGCACTCTTCAACTCTACTGTGTTTTCTATGGGGTCCGAACAGTGAGCTTGCTGAAAACAAAAGAAATGTGCTTCCTACACACTCGCGCCATATCTAATTCAACTCTGCTTAGGAAAATGACAAGAACAGTAGGGCCTCTTCAGCCCAATACACTCTACTTGCTGGGAAAAGATGCGAGTGCTATTTTCACTGTGTATGGCAATGGGAGGAAAATAGTGATTTTCCTTACGAGAAAACAACTCTTGCGTGTAGGACCAAAAACTGCATGTGATTCAACTCCATTTAGAACTCGGAAGCAAACGCTAGCTCGCCTTACAAGAAACACACTCTGCTTTTGAGAAAACAGCACTCTTCTACTCTACTGTGTTTCCTATAGCGCCAGAACAGTGAGCTTGCTCAGAACAAAAGAACTGTGCTTCCTACACATGGCCATATCTAGTTCAATTCTGCTTAGGAAACTGACAAGAACAGTAGATCCTCTTCAGTCCAATACACTGTACTTGCTGCAACAGACGCCAGTGCTTTTTGCACAATGTATGACAATGGGAACGCAATAGTGACTCTTCTTACCACAAAACAATTCTTGCTCATAGGACCAGAACCTGCATGTGATTCAACTACATTTAGGACTGGGAAACAAACGTTAGCTCGAATTTCAAGAAACACACTCTGCTTTTGTGGAAAGAGCACTCTTCTACTCTACTGTGTTTCCTATAGGGCCAGAACAGTGAGCTTGCTGATTACCAAAGAACTGTGCTTCCTACACACACGTGCCATATCTAGTTCAATTCTCCTTAGGAAACTGACAAGAACAATAGATCCTCTTCAGTCCATTACACTGTACTTGCTGGGAACAGACACCAGTGCTATTTGCCCTGTTTATGACAATGGGAGCGCAATAGTGACTCTTCTTACCACAAAACAACTATTGCTCGTAGGACTAGAAACTGCATGTGATTCAACTCCATTTAGAATTGGGAAACAAACGCTAGCTCGCCTTACAAGAAACACATTCTGCTTTTGAGAATAGGACACACATCTACTCTACTGTGTTTCCTATGGGGTCCAAACAGTGAGCTTGCTCAGAACAGAAGAACTGTGCTTCCTACACACACGGGTCATATCTAGTTCAACTCTGCTTAGGAAACTGACAAGAACAGTAGCTCCTCTTCAGTCCAATACACTGTACTTGCTGGGAACAGACGCGAGTGCTATTTGCCCTGTGTATGACAATAGGAGCACAATAGTGACTCTTCTTCCCAGAAAACAACTCTTGCTCATAGGACCAGAAACTGCATGTGATTCAACTCCATTTAGGACTGGGAAACAAACGCTAGCTCGCCTTACAAGAAACACACTCTCCTTTTGAGAAAAGAGCACTCTTCTACTCTAATGTGTTTCCTATAGGGCCAGTACAGCGAGCTTGCTCAGAAGAAAAGAACTGTGCTTCCTACACACACGGGCCATATCTAGTTCAACTCTGCTTAGCAAACTGACGAGAACAGTAGCTCCTCTTCAGTCCAATACACTGTACTTGATGGGAACATACGCGAGTGCTATTTGCACTGTGTACAGCAATGGGAGCGCAATAGTTACTCTTCTTACCAGAAAACAACTCTTGCTCGTAGGACAAGAAACTGAATGTCATTCAACTACGTTTAGGACTGGGAAACAAACGCTAGCTTGCCTTAAAAGAAATACACTGTGCTTTTGAGAAATAAGCACTATTCTACTCTCCAGTGTTTCCTATAGGGCCAAAAGAGTGAGCTTGCTCAGAAAAAAAGAACTGTGCTTCCTACACACTCGCGCCATATCTGATTCAACTCTGCTTAGGAAAATGACAAGAACAGTAGCTCCTCTTCAGCCCAATACACTGTACTTGCTAGGAACAGATCCGAGTGCTATTTGCACTGTGTACGGCAATGGGAGCGCAATAGTGACTTTCCTTAACAGAAAACAACTCTTGCGTGTAGGACTAAAAACTGCATGTGATTCAACTCCATTTAGAACTTGGAAACAAACGCTAGCTCGCCTTACAAGAAACACACTCTGCTTTTGAGAAAACAGCACTCTTCTACTCTATTGTGTTTCCTATAGCGCCAGAAAAGTGAGCTTGCTGAGTACAAAAGAACTGTGCTTCCTACACAAACGGGTCATATCTAGTTGAACTCTGCTTAGGAAACTGACAAGAACGGTAGCTCCTCTTCAGTCCAATACACTGTACTTGCTGGTCACAGACGCCAGGGCTCTTTGCACTGTGTATGACAATGGGAGCACAATAGTGACTCTTCTTACCACAAAACAATTCTTGCTCGTAGGACCAGAAACTGCATGTGATTCAACTCCATTTAGGACTGGGAAACAAAGCTAGCTTGCCTTACAAGAAACACACTCTGCTTTTGTGGAAAGAGCCCTCTTCTACTCTACTGTGTTTCCTATAGGGCCAGAACAGTGAGCTTGCTGAGTACAAAAGAACTGTGCTTCCTATACACATGGGCCATACCTAGTTCAACTCTGCTTAGGATCCTGACAAGAACAGTAGATCCTCTTCAGTCCAATACACTATACATGCTGGGAACAGACGCCAGTGCTATTTGCCCTGTGTATGTCCATGGGAGCGCAACAGTTACTCTTTTTACCAGAAAAAACTCTTGCTCGTAGGACCAGAAACTGCATGTGATTCAACTCCATTTAAGACTGGGAAACAAAAGCTAGCTCGCCTTACGAGAAACACACTCTGCTTTTGAGAAAAGAGCACTCTTCTACTCTACTGTGTTTTCTATGTGGTCCGAACAGTGAGCTTGCTGAGAACAAAAGAACTGTGCTTCGTACACACACGGGCCATATCTAGTTCAACTCTGCTTAGGAAACTGACAAGAACAGTAGCTCCTCTTCAGTCCAATACACTGTACTTGCTGGGAACAGACGCAACGGCTGTTTGCACTGTGTATGGCAAAGGGAGCGCAATAGTGACTCTTCTAACCAGAAAACATTTCTTGCTCGTAGGACCAGAAACTGCATATATATTTGAACTCCATTTAGGACTGGGAAACAAATGCTAGCTCGCCTTACAAGAAACACACTCTGCTTTTGAGAAAAGAGCACCCGTCTACTCTACTGTGTTTCCTATGGGGTTCGAACAGTGAGCTTGCTCAGAACAAAAGAACTGTGCTTCCTACACACACGCGCCATATCTAGTTCAACTCTGCTTAGGAAACTGACAAGAACAGTAGCTCCTCTTCAGTCCAATACACTGTACTTGCTAGAAACAGAAGCGAGTGCTATTTGTACTGGGTATGGCAATGGGAGCTCAATAGTGACTCTTCTAACCAGAAAACAACTCTTGCTCGTAGGACCAAAAACTGCATTTGATTCAACTCCATTTAGGACTGGGAAACAAACTCTAGCTCGCCTTACAAGAAACACACTCGGCTTTTGAGAAAAGAGCACTCTTCTACTCTACTGTGTTTCCTATAGGGCCAGAACAGTGAGCTTGCTCAGAACAAAAGAACTGTGCTTCCTACACACACGGGCCATATCTACTTCAATTATGCTTAGGAAACTGACAAGAACAGTAGCTCCTCTTCAGTCCAATACACTGTACTTGCTGGGAACAGACGCGAGTGCTATTTGCACTGTGTATGTCAAAGGGAGCACAATAGTGACTCTTCTTACCAGAAAACAACTCTAGCTCATAGGACCAGAAAGTGCATGTGTATTTGAACTCTATTTAGGACTAGGAAACAAATGCTAGCTCGCCTTACAAGAAAAACACTCTGCTTTTGAGAAAAGAGCACTCTTCTACTCTACTGTGTTTCCTATGGGGTTCGAACACTGAGCTTGCTCAGAAAAAAATAACTGTGCTTCCTACACACACAGGCCATATCTAGTTCAACTCTGCTTAGGAAACTGACAAGAACAGTAGCTCCTCTTCAGTTCAATACACTGTACTTGCTGGGAACAGACGCGAGGGCTATTTGCACTGTGTACGGCAATGGGAGCACAATAGTGACTATTCTTACCAGAAAACAACCCTTGCTCTTAGGAACAAAAAGTGCATTTGATTCAATCCACTTAGGACTGGGAAACAAATGCTAGCTCGCCTTAGAAGAAACACGCTCTGCTTTTGAGAATAGGGCACACATCTTCTCTACTGTGTTTCCTATGGGGTCCAAACAGTGAGCTTCCTCAGAACAAAAGAATTTTGCTTAATACACACACGGGTCATATCTAGTTCAACTCTGCTTAGGAAACTGACAAGAACAGTAGCTCCTCTTCAGTCCAATACACTGTACTTGCTGGGAACAGACGCGAGTGCTATTTGTACTGTGTATGGCAATTGGAGCACAATAGTGACTCTTCATACCAGAAAACAACTCTTGCTCGTAGGACCAGAACCTGAATGTGATTCCACTCCATTTAGGATTGGGAAACAAACGCTAGCTCGCCTTACAAGAAACACACTCTGCTTTTGAGAATAGGGCACACATCTACTCTACTGTGTTTCCTATAGGGCGAGAACAGTGAGCATGCTCAGAACAAAAGAACTGTGCTTCCTACACACACGGGCCATATCTAGTTCAACTCTGCTTAGGAAACTGACGAGAACAGTAGCTCCTCTTCAGTCCAATACACTGTAATTACTGGGTACAGACGCGAGTGCTATTTGCACTGTGTATGGCAATGGGAGCGCAATAGTTACTCTTCTTACCAGAAAACAACTCTTGCTCGTAGGACCAAAAACTGCATTTGATTCAACTCCATTTAGGACTGGAAAACAAACGCTAGCTCGCCTTAGAAGAAACACACTCTGCTTTTGATAAAAGAGAACTTTTCTACTCTACTGTTTATCCTATATGGCCAGAACAGTGAACTTGCTCAGAACAAAAGAACTTTGCTTCCTACACACGGGTCATATATAGTTCAATTCTGCTTAGGAAACTGACAAGAACAGTAGGTCCTCTTCAGTCCAATACACTGTACTTGCTGGGAACAGACGCCAGTGCTATTTGCCCTGTGTATGACAATGGGAGCGCAATAGTGACTCTTCTTACCAGAAAACAACTCTAGCTCATAGGACCAGAAACTGCATGGGACTCAACTCCATTTAGGATTGGGAAACAACCGCTAGCTCGTCTTACAGGAAACACACTCTGCTTTTGAGAATAGGGCACACATCTATTCTACTGTGTTTCCTATGGGGTCCAAACAGTGTGCTTGCTCAGAACAAAAAAAAAAATGAGCTTCCTACACACACGGTCCATATCTAGTTCAACTCTGCTTAGGAAACTGACGAGAACAGTAGCTCCTCTTCAGTCCAATACACTGTACTTACTGGGAACAGACGTGAGTGCTATTTGCACTGTGTACGGCAAGGGGGCACAATAGTGACTCTTCTTGTCAGAAAACAACTCTTGCTCTTAGGAACAGAAACTGCATTTGAATCAATCCACTTAGGACTGGGAAACAAACGCTAGCTCGCCTTACAAGAAACACGCTCTGCTTTTGAGAATAGGGCACACATCTACTCTACTGTGTTTCCTATGGGGTCCAAACAGTGAGCTTGCTCAGAACAAAAGATTTGTGCTTCCTACACACATGGGCCACATCTAGTTCAACTCTGCTTAGGAAACTGACAAGAACAGCAGCTTTCTTCAGTCCAATACACTGTACTTGCTGGGAACAGACGCGAGTGCTATTTGCACTCTGTATGGCAATGGGAGTGCAATAGTGATTTTCCTTACCAGAAAACAACTCTTGCTCGTAGGACCTGAAACTGCATGTGATTCAACTCCATTTAGGACTGGGAAAGAAATGCTAGCTCGCCTTACAAGAAACACCCTCTGCTTTTGAGGAAAGAGCACTCTTCTACTCTACTGTGTTTCCTATAGGGCCAGAACAGTGAGCTTGCTGAGTACAAAAGAACTGTGCTTACTACACACATGGGCCATATCTAGTTCAACTCTGCTTAGGAACCTGACAAGAACAGTAGACCCTCTTCAGTCCAATACACTGTACATGCTGGGAACAGACGCGAGTGCTGTTTGTACTGTGTATGGCAATGGGAGCCCAATAGTGACTCTTCTTACCAGAAAACTACTCTTGCTCATAGGACCAAAAACTGCATGTGATTCAACTCCATTTAGGACTGGGAAACAAACGCTAGCTCGCCTTACAAGAAACACACTCTACTATTGAGAAAAGAGCACTCTTCTACTCTACTGTGTTTCCTATGGGGTCTGAACAGTGAGCTTGCTCAGAACAAAAGAACTGTGCTTCCTACACACAGGGGCCATATCTAGTTCAACTCTGCTTAGGAAACAGAAAAGAACAGTAGATCCTCTTCAGTCGAATATACTGTACTTGCTGGGAACAGACACCAGTGCTATTTGCAGTATGTATGGCAATGGGAGCACAATAGTAACTCTTCTTACCAGAAAAAGCTCTTGCTTGTAGGACCAGAAACTGCATGGGATTCAACTCCATTTCTGACTGGGAAACAAACTCTAGCTCCCCTTTCAAGAAACACACTCTGCTTTTGATAAAAGGGCACTCTTCTACTCTACGGTGTTTCCTATGGGGTCCAAACAGTGACCTTGCTCAGAACAAAAGAACTGTGCTTCCTACACACACGGGCCATATTTGGTACAACTCTGCTTAGAAACTGACAAGAACAGTAGCTCCTCTTCAGTCCAATACAGTGTACTCGCTAGGAACAGACGCCAGTGCTATTTGCCCTGTGTGTGACAATGGGAGCGCAATAGTGACTCTTCTTACCAGAAAACAACTCTTGCTCTTAGTACTAGAAACTGCATGTGGTTCAACTCCATATAGGACTGGGAAAAAAACGCTAGATCGCCCTACAAAAAACACACTCTGCTTTAGAGAAAAGAGCACTCTTCTACTCTACTGTGTTTCCTATAGGGCCAGAACAGTGAGCTTGCTCAGAACAAAAGAACTGTACTTCCTACATACACGGGCCATATCTAGTTCAACTCTGCTTAGGAAACTGAGAAGAAAAGTAGCTCTTCTTCAGTCCAATACAGTGTATATGCTGTGAACAGACGCGAGTGCAATTTGCACTGTGTATGGCAATGAGAGCACAATAGTGACATTCCTTACTAGAAAACAACTCTTGCTCATAGGACCAAAAACTTCATGTGATTCAACTCCATTTAGAACTGGGAAATAAATGCTAGCTCGCCTTACAAGAAACACACTCTGCTTTTGAGAAAAGAGCACACTTCTACTTTACTGTGTTTCCTATAGGGCTTGAACAGTGAGCTTGCTCAGAACAAAAGAAATGCGCTTCCTACACACACGGTCCATATCTAGTTCAATTATGCTTAGGAAACTGAAAAGAACAGTAGCTCCTCTTCAGTCCAATACACTGTACTTACTGGGAACAGACGCGAGTTCTATTTGCACTGTGTACGGCAAGGGGGTACAATAGTGACTATTCTTGCCAGAAAACAACTCTTGCTCTTAGGACTAGAAACTGCATTTGATTCAATCCACTTAGGACTGGGAAACAAACGCTAGCTCGCCTTACAAGAAACACGCTCTGCTTTTGAGATTAGGGCACACATCTTCTCTACTGTGTTTCCTATGGGGTCCAAACAGTGAGCCTGCCCATAACAAAAGATTTGTGCTTCCTACACACAGAAGTCATATCTAGTTCAACTCCGCTTAGGAAATTGACAAGAACAGTAGCTTCTCTTCAGTCCAATACACTGTACTTGCTGGGAACAGACGCGAGTGCTATTTGCACTGTGTATGGCAATGGGAGCGCAAGAGTGACTTTCCTTACCAGAAAACAACTCTTGCTCGTAGGACCTGAAACTGCATGTGATTCAACTCCATTTAGGACTGGGAAACAAACGCTAGCTCGCCTTACAAGAAATACACTCTGCTTTTGAGAAATAAGCACTATTCTACTCTCCTGTGTTTCCTATAGAGCGAAAATAGTGAGCTTGCTCAGAACAAAAGAACTGTGCTTCCTACACACTCGCGCCATATCTAATTCAACTCTGCTTAGGAAAATGACAAGAACAGTAGCTCCTCTTCAGCCCAATACACTGTACTTGCTAGGAACAGATCCGAGTGCTATTTGCACTGTGTATGGCAATGGGAGCGCAATAGTGACTTTCCTTAACAGAAAACTACTCTTGCGTGTAGGACTAAAAACTGCATGTGATTCAACTCCATTTAGAACTTGGAAACAAACGCTAGCTCGCCTTACAAGAAACACACTCTGCTTTTGAGAAAACAGCACTCTTCTACTCTATTGTGTTTCCTATAGCGCCAGAAAAGTGAGCTTGCTGAGTACAAAAGAACTGTGCTTCCTACACACATGGGCCATATCTAGTTCAACTCTGCTTAGGAACCTGACAAGAACAGTAGCTCCTCTTCAGTCCAATACACTGTACATGCTGGGAACAGACGACAGTGCTATTTGCCCTGTGTATGACAATGGGAGCGCAATAGTGACTCTTATTGCCAGAAAAAACTCTTGCTCATAGTTTCAGAAACTGCATGTGATTCAACTCGATTTAGGACTGGAAAACAAATGCTAGCTCGCCTTACAAGAAACACGCTCTGCTTTTTAGAATAGGGCACACATCTACTCTACTGTGTTTCCTATGGGGTCCAAACAGTGAGCTTGCTCAGAACAAAAGTACTGTGATTCCTACACACACGGGTCATATCTAGTTGAACTCTGCTTAGGAAACTGACAAGAACAGTAGCTCCTCTTCAGTCCAATACACTGTACTTGCTGGGAACAGACGCCAGTGCTATTTGCACTGTGTATGACAATGGGAGCACAATAGTGACTCTTCTTACCACAAAACAATTCTTGCTCGTAGGACCAGAAACTGCATGTGATTCAACTCCATTTAGGACTGGGAAACAAAGCTAGCTTGCCTTACAAGAAACACACTCTGCTTTTGTGGAAAGAGCCCTCTTCTACTCTACTGTGTTTCCTATAGGGCCAGAACAGTGAGCTTGCTGAGTACAAAAGAACTGTGCTTCCTATACACATGGGCCATACCTAGTTCAACTCTGCTTAGGATCCTGACAAGAACAGTAGATCCTCTTCAGTCCAATACACTATACATGCTGGGAACAGACGCCAGTGCTATTTGCCCTGTGTATGTCCATGGGAGCGCAACAGTTACTCTTTTTACCAGAAAAAACTCTTGCTCGTAGGACCAGAAACTGCATGTTATTCAACTCCATTTAAGACTGGGAAACAAAAGCTAGCTCGCCTTACGAGAAACACACTCTGCTTTTGAGAAAAGAGCACTCTTCTACTCTACTGTGTTTTCTATGTGGTCCGAACAGTGAGCTTGCTGAGAACAAAAGAACTGTGCTTCGTACACACACGGGCCATATCTAGTTCAATTCTGCATAGGAAACTGACAAGAACAGAAGCTCCTCTTCAGTCCAATACACTGTACTTGCTGGGAACAGACGCTAGTGCTATTTGCACTTTGTATGGCAATGGGAGCGCAATAGTGACTCTTCTAACCAGAAAACAACTCTTGCTCGTAAGACCAAAAACTGCATTTGATTCCACTCCATTTAGGACTGGGAAACAAACCCTAGCTTGCCTTACAAGAAACACACTCTGCTTTTGAGATAAGAGCACTCTTCTACTCTACTGTGTTTCCAATTGGGTCCGAACAGTGAGCTGGCTGAGAACAAAAGAATTGTGCTTCCTACACACACGGGCCATATCTAGTTCAACTCTGCTTAGGAAACTCACAAGAACAGTAGCTCCTCTTCAGTCCAATACACTGTACTTGGTGGGAACAGACGCGAGTGCTATTTGCACTGTGTACGGCAATAAGTGCACAATAGTGAATCTTCTTACCAGGAAACAACTCTTGCTCGTAGGACCAGAAACTGCATTTGATTCAATCCACTTAGGACTGGGAAACAAACGCTAGCTCGCCTTGCAAGAAACACGCTCGGCTTTTGAGAATAGGGCGCACATCTACTCTACTGTGTTTCCTATGGGGTCCGAACAGTGAGCTTGCTGAGAACAAAAGAACTGTGCTTCCTACACACACGGGCCATATCTAGTTCAACTCTGCTTAGGAACCTGACAAGAACAGTAGCTCCTCTTCAGTCCAATACACTGTACATGCTGGGAACAGACGCCAGTGCTATTTGCCCTGTGTATGACAATGGGAGCATAATAGTGACTCTTCTTACCAGAAAACAACTCTTGCTCCTAGGACCAGAAACTGCATGTGATTCAGCTCCATTTAAGACTGGGAAACAAACGCTAGCTCGCCTGACATGAAACACACTCTGTTTTTTAGAAAGGAGCACTCTTCTACTCTACTGTGTTTCCTATAGGGCCAGAACAGTGAGCTTGCTCAGAACAAAAGAACTGTGCTTCCTACACACGGCCATATTTCGTTCAATTCTGCTTAGTAAACTGACAAGAACAGTAGATCCTCTTCAGTCCAATACACTGTACATGCTGGGAACAAACGCCAGTGCGATTTGCACTGTGTATGGCAATGGGAGCACAATAGTGACTCTTCTTACCAGAAAACAACTCTTGCTCGTAGGACCAGAAACTGCATGTGATTCAACTCCATTTAGAACTGGGAAACAAACGCTAGCTAGACTTACAAGAAACACACTCTGCTTTTGAGAAAAGAGCACTCCTCTACTCTACTGTGTTTCCTATAGGGCCAGAACAGTGAGCTTGCTCAGAACAAAAGAACTGTGCTTCCTACACACAAGGGCCATATCTAGTTCAATTCTGCTTATGAAACTGACAAGAACAGTAGATCCTCTCTTCAGTCCAATACACTGTACTTGCTGGGAACAGACGCGAGTGCTATTTGCACTGTGTATGGCAAAGGGAGATCAAAATGGACTCTTCTTACCAGAAAACAACTCTCGCTCGTAGGACCAGAAAGTGCATGTGTATTTCAACTCGATTTAGGACTGGGAAACAAACGCTAGCTCGTCTTACAAGAAACACACTCTGTTTTTGAGAAAAGAGCACTCTTCTACTCTACTGTATTTCCTATAGCGCTAGAACAGTGACCTTGCTCAGAACAAAAGAACTGTGCTTCCTACACACACGGGCCATATCTAGTTCAATTCTCCTTAGGAAAATGACAAGAACAGTATCCTCTCTTCAGTCCAATACACTCTACTTCCTGGGAACAGACGCGAGTGCTATTTGCACTGTGTATGGCAATGGGAGCGCAATAGTGACTCTTCTTACCAGAAAACAACTCTTGCTCTTAGGACCAGAAACTGCATGTTATTCAACTCCACTTAGGACTGGGAAACAAACGCTAGCTCGCCTTACAAGAAACACGCTCTGCTTTGAGAAAAGGTCACACTTCTACTCTACTGTGTTTCCTATAGGGTCCGAACAGTGAGCTTGCTCAGAACAAAAGAACCGTGCTTCCTACACACACGGGCCATATCTAGTTCAACTCTGCTTAGAAAATTGACAAGAACAGTAGCCTCTCTTCAGTCCAATACACTGTACTTGTTGGGAACAGACGTGAGTGCTATTTGCACTGTGTATGGCAAAGGGAGCGCAAAATGGACTCTTCTTACCAGAAAACAACTCTCGCTCGTAGGACCAGAAACTGCATGTGTATTTCAACTCGATTTAGGCCTGGGAAACAAACGCTAGCTCTCCTTACAAGAAACACACTCTGCTTTTGACAAAAGAGCACTCTTCTACTCTACTGTGTTTCCTATGGGGTCCAAACAGAGAACTTGCTCAGAACAAAAGAACTGTGCTTCCTACACCCGGGCCATATCTAGTTCAACTCTGCTGAGGAAACTGACAAGAGAAGTAGCTCCTCTTCAGTCCAATACACTGTACTTGCTGGCAACAGATGCCAGTGCTATTTGCACTGTGTATGGCAATGGGAGCACAATAGTGACTTTCCTTACCAGAAAGCAAAAATTGCTCGTAGGACCAAAACCTGCATGTGATTCAACTCCATTTAGGACTGGGAAACAAATGCTAGCTCGCCTTACAAGTAACACACTCTGCTTTTGAGGAAGGAGCACTCTTCTACTCTACTGTGTTTCCTTTAGAGCCAGAACAGTGAGCTTGCTCAGAACAAAAGAACTGTGCTTCCTACACACACGGCCATATCTAGTTCAATTCTCCTTAGGAAACTGACAAGAACAGTAGATCCTCTTCAGTCCAATACAATGTACTTGCTGGGAACAGACGCGAATGCTATTTGCACTGTGTATGACAATGGGAGCGCAATTGTGACTCTTCATACCACAAAACAACTCTTGCTCATAAAACCAGAAACTGCCTGTGATTCAACTCCATTTAGGACTGGGAAACAAACGCAAGCTCGCCTTACAAGAAACACACTCTGCTTTTGAGAAAAGAGCACTCTTCTACTCTACTGTGTTTCCTATAGGGCCAGAACAGTGAGCTTGCTCAGAACAAAAGAACTGTGCTTTCTACACACACGGGCCATATCTAGTTCAATTCTGGTTAGGAAACTGACAAGAACAGTAGCTCCTCTTCAGTCCATTACACTGTACTTGCTGGGAAGAGAAGCGAGGGCTATTTGCACTATGTATGGCAAAGGGAACACAATAGTGACTCTTCTTACCAGAAAACAAGTCTTGCTCGTAGGACCAGAAACTGCATGTGTATTTCAACTCCATTTAGGACTAGGAAACCAACGCTAGCTCGTCTTACAAGAAGCACACTCTGCTTTTGAGAAAAGAGCACTCTTCTACTCTACTGTGTTTCCGATAGGGCTAGAACAGTGACCTGGCTCAGAACAAAAGAACTGTGCTTCCTACACACACGGGCCATATCTAGTTCAATTCTCCTTAGGAAAATGACAAGAACAGTATCCGCTCTTCAATCCAATACACTCTACTTGCTGGGAACAGACGCGAGTGCTATTTGCACTGTGTATGGGAAACGGAGCGCAATAGTGACTCTTCTTACCAGAAAACAACTCTTGCTCTTAGGACCAGAAACTGCATGTTATTCAACTCCACTTAGGACTGGGAAACAAACCCTAGCTCGCCTTACAAGAACCACGCTCTGCTTTGAGAAAAGGTCACACTTCTACTCTACTGTGTTTCCTATGGGGTCCGAACAGTGAGCTTGCTGAGAACAAAATAAATGTGCTTCCTACACACACGGGCCATATCTAGTTCAACTCTGCTTAGGAACCTGACAAGAACAGTAGATCCTCTTCAGGCCAATACACTGTACATGCTGGTAACAGACGCCAGTGCTATTTGCCCTGTGTATGACAATGGGAGCGCAATAGTCACTCTTTTTACCAGAAAACAACTCTTGCTCGTAGGACCAGAAACTGCATGTGATTCAACTCCATTTAGGACTGGGAAACAAAAGCTAGCTCACCTTACAAGAAACACACTCTGCTTTTAAGAAAAGAGCACTCTTCTACTCTACTGTATTTTCTATAGGGTCCGAACAGTGAGCTTGCTGAGAACAAAAGAACTGTGCTTCCTACACACACGGGCCATATCTAGTTCAACTCTGCTTAGGAACCTGACAAGAACAGTAGATCCTCTTCAGTCCAATACACTGTACTTGCTGGGAACAGACGCGAGGGCTATTTGCACTGTGTATGGCAAAGGGAGCACAATAGTGACTTTTCTTACCAGAAAATAACTCTTGCTCGTAGGACCAGAAACTGCATGTGTATTTCAACTCCATTTAGGACTGGGAAACAAACGCTAGCTTGCCTTATAAGAAACACACTCTGCTTTTGAGAAAAGAGCACTCTTCTACTCTACTGTGTTTCCTCTGGGGTTCGAACAGTGAGCTTGCTCAGAACAAAAGAACTGTGCTTCCTACACACACGGGCCATATCTAGTTCAAGTCTGCTTAGGAAACTGACAAGAACAGTATCTCCTCTTCAGTCCAATACACTGTACTTGTTGGGAACAGACGTGAGTGCTATTTTTACTGTGTATAGCAATGGGAGCGCAATAGTGACTCTTCTTACCAGAGAACAACTCTTGCTCGTAGGACTAAAAACTGCATTTGATTTACCTCCATTTAGGACTGGGAAACAAACGCTAGCTAGCCTTACAAGAAACACACTCTGCTTATGAGAAAAGAGCACTCCTCTACTCTACTGTGTTTCCTATAGGGCCAGAACAGAGAGCTTGCTCAGAACAAAAGAACTGTGCTTCCTACACACGGGCCATATCTAGTTCAACTCTGCTGAGGAAACTGACAAGAGAAGTAGCTCCTCTTCAGTCCAATACACTGTACTTGCTTGCAACAGATGCCAGTGTTATTTGCACTGTGTATGGCAATGGGAGCGCAATAGTGACTCTTCTTACCAGAAAACAACTCTGCTTAGGAACCTGACAAGAACAGTAGATCCTCTTCAGTCCAATACAGTGTACTTGTTGGGAACAGACTCGAGAGCTATTTGCACTGTGTATGGCAATGGGAGCACAATAGTGACTCTTCTTACCAGAAAACAACTCTTGCTCATAGGACCAGAAACTGCATGTGATTCAACTCCTTTTAGGACTGGGAAACAAACCCTAGCTCACCTTACAAGAAACACACTCTGCTTTTGAGAAAAGAGCACTCTTCTACTCTATTGTGTTTCCTATGGTGTCTGAACAGAGAGCTTGCTAAGAACAAAAGAACTGTGCTTCCTATATCCGGGCCATATCTACTTCAACTCTGCTTAGGAAACTGACAAAAGAAGTAGCTCCTCTTCAGTCCAATACACTGCAGTTGCTGGGAACAGACGCCAGTGCTATTTGCCATGTGTATGACAATGGGAGCGCAATAGTGACTCTTCTTACCAGAAAAAACTCTTGCTCGTAAGTCCAGAAAATACATGTGATTCAACTCTATTTAGGACTGGGAAACAAACGCTAGCTCGCCTTACAAGAAACACACTCTGCTTTTGAGAAAAGAGCACTCTTCTACTCTACTGTGTTTTCTATGGGGTCCGAACAGTGAGCTTGCTGAGAACAAAAGAACTGTGCTTTCTACACACACGGGCCACATCTAGTTCAATTCTGGTAAGGAAACTGACAAGAACAGTAGTACCTCTTCAGTCCAATACACTGTACTTGCTGGGAAGAGAAGTGAGGGCTTTTTGCACTATGTATGGCAAAGGGAGCTCAATCGTGACTCTTCTTACCAGAAAACAAGTCTTGCTCGTAGGACCAGAAACTGCATGTGTATTTCAACTCCATTTAGGACTGGGAAACAAACGCTAGCTCGTCTTACAAGAAACACACTCTGCTTTTGAGAAAAGAGCACTCTTCTACTCTACTGTGTTTCCGATAGGGCTAGAACAGTGACCTTGCTCAGAACAAAAGAACTGTGCTTCCTACACACACGGGCCATATCTAGTTCAATTCTCCTTAGGAAAATGACAAGAACAGTATCCTCTCTTCACTCCAATACACTCTACTTGCGGGTAACAGACGCGAGTGCTATTTGCACTGTGTATGGCAAACGGAGCGCAATAGTGACTCTTCTTACCAGAAAACAACTCTTGCTCTTAGGACCAGAAACTGCATGTTATTCAACTCCACTTAAAACTGGGAAACAAACGCTAGCTCGTCTTACAAGAAACACGCTCTGCTTTGAGAAAAGTGCACACTTCTACTCTACTGTGTTTCCTATAGGGTCTGAACAGTGAGCATGCTCAGAACAAAAGAACCGTGCTTCCTACACACACGGGCCATATCTAGTTCAACTCTGCTTAGGAAACTGACAAGAACAGTAGATCCTCTTCAGTCCAATAAACTGTACTTGCTGGGAACAGACACAAGTGGTATTTGCACTGTGAATGACAAAGTGAGCACAATAGTGACTCTTCTTACCAAAAACAACTCTTGCTCGTAGGACCAGAAACTGCATGTGATTCAACTCGATTTAGGACTGGGAAACAAACGCTAGCTCAACTCACAAGAAACACACTCTGCTTTTGAGAAAAGAGCACTCTTCTACTCTACTGTGTTTCCTGTAGGGCCAGAAAAGTGAGCTTGCTCAGAACAAAAGAACCGTGCTTCCTACACACACGGGCCATATCTAGTTCAACTCTGCTTAGGAAACTCACAAGAACAGTAGATCCTCTTCAGTCCAATACACTGTACTTGGTGGGAACAGACGCGAGTGCTATTTGCACTGTGTACGGCAATAAGTGCACAATAGTGAATCTTCTTACCAGGAAACAACTCTTGCTCTTAGGACCAGAAACTGCATTTGATTCAATCCACGAAGGACTGGGAAACAAACGCTAGCTCGCCTTACAAGAAACACGCTCGGCTTTTGAGAATAGGGCACACATCTACTCTACTGTGGTTCCTATGGGGTCCGAACAGTGAGCTTGCTGAGAACAAAAGAACTGTGCTTCCTACACACAGGTTCCATATCTAGTTCAACTCTGCTTAGGAACCTAACAAGAACAGTAGCTCCTCTTCAGTCCAATACACTGTACATGCTGGGAACAGACGCCAGTGCTATTTGCCCTGTGTATGACAATGGGAGCATAATAGTGACTCTTCTTACCAGAAAACAACTCTTGCTCGTAGGACCAGAAACTGCATGTGATTCAGCTCCATTTAGGACTGGGAAACAAACGCTAGCTCGTCTGACATGAAACACACTCTGTTTTTTAGAAAAGAGCACTCTTCTACTCTACTGTGTTTCCTATAGGACCAGAACAGTGAGGTTGCTCTGAACAAAAGAACTGTGCTTCCTACACACACGGCCATATCTAGTTCAACTCTGCTTAGGAAACTGACGAGAACAGTAGATCCTCTTCAGTCCAATACACTGTACTTGCTGGGAACAGACGCGAGTGCTATTTGCACTGTGTACAGCAATGGGAGCACAATAGTGACTCTTCTTACCAGAAAACAAGTCTTGCTCGTAGGACCAAAAACTGCATTTGATTCAACTCCATTTAGGACTGGGAAATAAACGCTAGCTACACTTACAAGAAACACACTCTGCTTTTGAGAAAAGAGCACTCCTCTACTCTACTGTGTTTCCTATAGGGCCAGAACAGTGAGCTTGCTCAGAACAAAAGAACTGTGCTTCCTACACACAAGGGCCATATCTAGTTCAATTCTGCTTATGAAACTGACAAGAACAGTAGATCCTCTCTTCAGTCCAATACACTGTACTTGCTGGGAACAGACGCGAGTGCTATTTGCACTGTGTATGGCAAAGGGAGATCAAAATGGACTCTTCTTACCAGAAAACAACTCTCGCTCGTAGGACCAGAAAGTGCATGTGTATTTCAACTCGATTTAGGACTGGGAAACAAACGCTAGCTCGCCTTACAAGAAACACACTCTGCTTTTGAGAAAAGAGCACTCTTCTACTCTACTGTGTTTTCTATGGGGTCCGAACAGTGAGCTTGCTGAGAACAAAAGAACTGTGCTTTCTACACACACGGGCCATATCTAGTTCAATTCTGGTTAGGAAACTGACAAGAACAGTAGCTCCTCTTCAGTCCAATACACTGTACTTGCTGGGAAGAGAAGCGAGGGCTATTTGCACTATGCATGGCAAAGGGAACGCAATAGTGACTCTTCTTACCAGAAAACAAGTCTTGCTCGTAGGACCAGAAACAGCATGTGTATTTCAACTCCATTTAGGACTGGGAAACAAACGCTAGCTCGACTTACAAGAAACACACTCTGTTTTTGAGAAAAGAGCACTCTTCTACTCTACTGTATTTCCTATAGCGCTAGAACAGTGACCTTGCTCAGAACAAAAGAACTGTGCTTCCTACACACACGGGCCATATCCAGTTCAATTCTCCTTAGGAAAATGACAAGAACAGTATCCTCTCTTCAGTCCAATACACTCTACTTCCTGGGAACAGACGCGAGTGCTATTTGCACTGTGTATGGCAATGGGAGCGCAATAGTGACTCTTCTTACCAGAAAACAACTCTTGCTCTTAGGACCAGAAACTGCATGTTATTCAACTCCACTTAGGACTGGGAAACAAACGCTAGCTCGCCTTACAAGAAACACGCTCTGCTTTGAGAAAAGGTCACACTTCTACTCTACTGTGTTTCCTATAGGGTCCGAACAGTGAGCTTGCTCAGAACAAAAGAACCGTGCTTCCTACACACACGGGCCATATCTAGTTCAACTCTGCTTAGAAAATTGACAAGAACAGTAGCCTCTCTTCAGTCCAATACACTGTACTTGCTGGGAACAGACGCGAGTGCTATTTGCACTGTGTATGGCAAAGGGAGCGCAAAATGGACTCTTCTTACCAGAAAACAACTCTCGCTCGTAGGACCAGAAACTGCATGTGTATTTCAACTCGATTTAGGCCTGGGAAACAAACGCTAGCTCGCCTTACAAGAAACACACTCTGCTTTTGACAAAAGAGCACTCTTCTACTCTACTGTGTTTCCTATGGGGTCCAAACAGAGAACTTGCTCAGAACAAAAGAACTGTGCTTCCTACACCCGGGCCATATCTAGTTCAACTCTGCTGAGGAAACTGACAAGAGAAGTAGCTCCTCTTCAGTCCAATACACTGTACTTGCTGGCAACAGATGCCAGTGCTATTTGCACTGTGTATGGCAATGGGAGCACAATAGTGACTTTCCTTACCAGAAAGCAAAAATTGCTCATAGGACCAAAACCTGCATGTGATTCAACTCCATTTAGGACTGGGAAACAAATGCTAGCTCGCCTTACAAGTAACACACTCTGCTTTTGAGGAAGGAGCACTCTTCTACTCTACTGTGTTTCCTTTAGAGCCAGAACAGTGAGCTTGCTCAGAACAAAAGAACTGTGCTTCCTACACACACGGCCATATCTAGTTCAATTCTCCTTAGGAAACTGACAAGAACAGTAGATCCTCTTCAGTCCAATACAATGTACTTGCTGGGAACAGACGCGAATGCTATTTGCACTGTGTATGACAATGGGAGCGCAATTGTGACTCTTCATACCACAAAACAACTCTTGCTCATAAAACCAGAAACTGCATGTGATTCAACTCCATTTAGGACTGGGAAACAAACGCAAGCTCGCCTTACAAGAAACACACTCTGCTTTTGAGAAAAGAGCACTCTTCTACTCTACTGTGTTTCCTATAGGACCAGAACAGTGAGCTTGCTCAGAACAAAAGAACTGTGCTTCCTACACACACGGCCATATCTAGTTCAACTCTGCTTAGGAAACTGACGAGAACAGTAGATCCTCTTCAGTCCAATACACTGTACTTGGTGTAAACAGACGCCAGTGCTATTTGCACTGTGTAGAGCAATGGGAGCACAATAGTGACTCTTCTTACTAGAAAACAACTCCTGCTCATAGGACCAGAAACTGCATGTTATTCAACTCCACTTAGGACTGGGAAACAAACGCTAGCTCGCCTTACAAGAAACACGCTCTGCTTTGAGAAAAGGTCACACTTCTACTCTTCTGTGTTTCCTATAGGGTCCGAACAGTGAGCTTGCTCAGAACAAAAGAACCGTGCTTCCTACACACACGGGCCATATCTAGTTCAACTCTGCTTAGGAAACTGACAAGAACAGTAGATCCTCTTCAGTCCAATACACTGTACTTGCTGGGAACAGACGCCAGTGCTATTTGCACTGTGAATGACAAAGGGAGCGCAATAGTGACTCTACTTACCAAAAACAACTCTTGTTCGTAAGACCAGAAACTGCATGTGATTCAACTCGATTTAGGACTGGGAAACAAACGCTAGCTCACCTTACAAGAAACACACTCTGCTTTTGAGAAAAGAGCACTCTCTACTCTACTGTGTTTCCTGTAGGGCCAGAACAGTGAGCTTGCTCAGAACAAAAGAACTGTGCTTCCTAGACACGGGCCATATCTAGTTCAATTCTGCATAGGAAACTGACAAGAACAGTAGCTCCTCTTCAGTCCAATACACTGTAAATGCTGGGAACAGACGCGAGTGCTATTTGCACTGTGTATGGCAATGGGAGCGCATTAGTGACTCTTCTTACCAGAAAACAACTCTTGCTCATAAGACCAAAAACTGCATTTGATTCAACTCCATTTAGGACTGGGAAACAAACCCTAGCTTGCCTTACAAGAAACACACGCTGCTTTTGAGAATAGAGCACTCTTCTACTCTACTGTGTTTCCTATAGGGCCAGAACATTGAGCTTGCTCAGAACAAAAGAACTGTGCTTCCTACACACACGGGCCATATCTAGTTCAACTCTGCTTAGGAAACTGACAAGAAGAGTAGCTCCTCTTCATTCCAATACACTGTACTTGCTGGGAACAGACGCGAGAGCTATTTGCACTGAGAACAGCAATGGGAGCACAACAGTGACTCTTCTTACCAGAAAACAACTCTTGCTCTTAGGACCAGAAACTGCATGTGATTCAACTCCATTTAGGACTGGGAAACAAACACTAGCTTGCCTTTCTAGAAAAGCACACTCTGCTTTTGAGGAAAGAGCACTCTTCTACTCTACTGTGTTTCCTATAGGGCAAGAACAGTGAGCTTGCTGAGAACAAAAGAACTGTGCTTCCTACACACACGGGCCATATCTAGTTCAACTCTGCTAAGGAACCTGACAAGAACAGTAGCTCCTCTTCAGTCCAATACACTGTACATGCTGGGAACAGACGCCAGTGCTATTTGCCCTGTGTATGACAATGGGAGCATAATAGTGACTCTTCTTACCAGAAAACAACTCTTGCTCCTAGGACCAGAAACTGCATGTGATTCAGCTCCATTTAGGACTGGGAAACAAACGCTAGCTCGCCTGACATGAAACACACTCTGTTTTTTAGAAAAGAGCACTCTTCTACTCTACTGTGTTTCCTATAGGGCCAGAACAGTGAGCTTTCTCAGAACAAAAGAACTGTGCTTCCTACACACACGGGCCATATCTCGTTCAACTCTGCTTTGGAAACTGACGAGAACAGTAGCTCTTCTTCAGTCCAATACACTGTACTTGCTTCGAACAGACGCGAGTGCTATTTGCACTGTGTATGGAAATGGAGCGCAATAGTGACTTTCCTTACCAGAAAACAACTCTTGCTCTTAGGACCAGAAACTGCATGTTATTCAACTCCACTTAGGACTGGGAAACAAACGCTAGCTCGCCTTACAAGAAACACGCTCTGCTTTGAGAAAAGGTCACACTTCTACTCTACTGTGTTTCCTATAGGTTCCGAACAGTGAGCTTGCTCAGAACAAAAGAACCGTGCTTCCTACACACACGGGCCATATCTAGTTCAACTCTGCTTAGGAAACTCACAAGAACAGTAGCTTCTCTTCAGTCCAATACACTGCACTTGGTGGGAACAGACGCGAGTGCTATTTGCACTGTGTACGGCAATAAGTGCACAATAGTGAATCTTCTTACCAGGAAACAACTCTTGCTCGTAGGACTAGAAACTGCATTTGATTCAATCCACTTAGGACTGGGAAACAAACGCTAGCTCGCCTTACAAGAAACATGCTCGGCTTTTGAGAATAGGGCGCACATCTACTCTACTGTGTTTCCTATGGGGTCCGAACAGTAAGCTTGCTGAGAACAAAAGAACTGTGCTTCCTACACACACGGGCCATATCTAGTTCAACTCTGCTTAGGAACCTGACAAGAACAGTAGCTCCTCTTCAGTCCAATACACTGTACATGCTGGGAACAGACGCCAGTGCTATTTGCCCTGTGTATGACAATGGGAGCATAATAGTGACTCTTCTTACCAGAAAACAACTCTTGCTCCTAGGACCAGAAACTGCATGTGATTCAGCTCCATTTAGGACTGGGAAACAAACGCTAGCTCGCCTGACATGAAACACACTCTGTTTTTTAGAAAGGAGCACTCTTCTACTCTACTGTGTTTCCTATAGGGCCAGAACAGTGAGCTTGCTCAGAACAAAAGAACTGTGCTTCCTACACACGGCCATATTTCGTTCAATTCTGCTTAGTAAACTGACAAGAACAGTAGATCCTCTTCAGTCCAATACACTGTACATGCTGGGAACAAACGCCAGTGCGATTTGCACTGTGTATGGCAATGGGAGCACAATAGTGACTCTTCTTACCAGAAAACAACTCTTGCTCGTAGGACCAGAAACTGCATGTGATTCAACTCCATTTAGAACTGGGAAACAAACACTAGCTCGCCTTACAAGAAACACTTTCTGATTTTTAGAAAAGAGCACTCTTCTACTCTACTGTGTTTCCTATAGGCTCAGAACAAAAGAACTGTGCTTCCTACACACACGTGCCATATCTAGTTCAACTCTGCTTAGGAAACTGACAAAAACAGTAGCTCCTCTTCAGTCCAATACACTGTACTTGCTGGGAACAGACGCGAGTGCTATTTGCACTGTGTATGGCAATGGGAGTGCAATAGTGACTCTTCTTACCAGAAAACAACTCTTGCTCGTAGGACCAAAAACTGCATTTGATTCACCTCCATTTAGGACTGGGAAACAAATGCTAGCTAGACTTACAAGAAACACGCTCTGCTTTTGAGAATAGGGCACACATCTTCTCTATTGTGTTTCCTATGGGGTCCAAACAGTGAGCCTGCCCAGAACAAAAGATTTGTGCTTCCTACACACAGAAGTCATATCTAGTTCAACTCCGCTTAGGAAATTGACAAGAACAGTAGCTTCTCTTCAGTCCAATACACTGTACTTGCTGGGAACAGACGCGAGTGCTATTTGCACTGAGAACAGCAATGGGAGCACAACAGTGACTCTTCTTACCAGAAAACAACTCTTGCTCTTAGGACCAGAAACTGCATGCGATTCAACTCCATTTAGGACTGGGAAACAAACACTAGCTCGCCTTTCTAGAAACACACTCTGCTTTTGAGGAAAGAGCACTCTTCTACTCTACTCAGTTTCCTATAGGGCAAGAACAGTGAGCTTGCTGAGAACAAAAGAACTGTGCTTCCTACACACACGGGCCATATCTAGTTCAACTCTGCTTAGGAACCTGACAAGAACAGTAGCTCCATTTCAGTCCAATACACTGTACATGCTGGGAACAGACGCCAGTGCTATTTGCCCTGTGTATGACAATGGGAGCATAATAGTGACTCTTCTTACCAGAAAACAACTCTTGCTCCTAGGACCAGAATCTGCATGTGATTCAGCTCCATTTAGGACTGGGAAACAAACGCTAGCTCGCCTGACATGAAACACACTCTGTTTTTTAGAAAAGAGCACTCTTAAACTCTACTGTGTTTCCTATAGAGCCAGAACAGTGAGCTTTCTCAGAAAAAAAAAAACTGTGCTTCCTACACACACGGGCCATATCTAGTTCAACTCTGCTTTGGAAACTGACGAGAACATTATCTCCTCTTCAGTCCAATACACTGTACTTGCTTCGAACAGACGCGAGTGCTATTTGCACTGTGTATGGAAATGGAGCACAATAGTGACTTTCCTTACCAAAAAACAACTCTTGCTCGTAGGACCAAAAACTGCATGTGATTCAACTCCATTTGGACTGGGAAACAAACACTAGCTCGTCTTACAAGAAACACACTCTTCTTTTTGAGTAAAGAGCACTCTTCTACTCTACTGTGTTTTCTATGGGGTCCGAACAGTGAGCTTGCAGAGAACAAAAGAACTGTGCTTCCTACACACTCACGCCATATCTAATTCAACTCTGCTTAGGAAACTGACAAGAACAGTAGCTCCTCTTCAGTCCAATACACTGTACTTGCTGGGAACAGACGTGAGTGCTATCTGCACTGTGAATGGCAATGGGAGCGCAATAGTGACTCTTCTTACCAGAAAACAACTCTTGCTCATAGGACCAGAAACTGCATGTGATTCAACTCCATTTCGAACTGGGAAACAAACACTAGCTCGCCTTACAAGAAACACTTTTTGCTTTTGAGAAAAGAGCACTCTTCTACTCTACTGTGTTTCCTATAGGGCCAGAACAGTGAGCTTGCTGAGAACAAAAGAACTGTGCTTTCTACACACACGGGCCATATCTAGTTCAATTCTGGTTAGGAAACTGACAAGAACAGTAGCTCCTCTTCAGTCCAATACACTGTACTTGCTAGGAAGAGAAGCGAGGGCTATTTGCACTATGTATGGCAAAGGGAGCACAATAGTGACTCTTCTTACCAGAAAACAAGTCTTGCTCGTAGGACCAGAAACTGCATGTGTATTTCAACTCCATTTAGGACTGGGAAACCAACGCTAGCTCGTCTTACAAGAAACACACTCTGCTTTTGAGAAAAGAGCACTCTTCTACTCTACTGTGTTTCCGATAGGGCTAGAACAGTGACCTTGCTCAGAACAAAAGAACTTTGCTTCCTACACACACGGGACATATCTAGTTCAATTCTCCTTAGGAAAATGACAAGAACAGTATCCTCTCTTCAATCCAATACACTCTACTTGCTGGGAACAGACGCGAGTGCTATTTGCACTGTCTATGGGAAACGGAGCGCAATAGTGACTCTTCTTACCAGAAAACAACTCTTGCTCTTAGGACCAGAAACTGCATGTTATTCAACTCCACTTAGGACTGGGAAACAAACCCTAGCTCGCCTTACAAGAAACACGCTCTGCTTTGAGAAAAGGTCACACTTCTACTCTACTGTGTTTCCTATAGGGTCCGAACAGTGAGCTTGCTCAGAACAAAAGAACCGTGTTTCCTACACACACGGGCCATATCTAGTTCAACTCTGCTTAGGAAACTGACAAGAACAGTGGATCCTCTTCAGTCCAATAAACTGTACTTGCTGGGAACAGACGCCAGTGGTATGTGCACTGTGAATGACAAAGGGAGCACAAGAGTGACTCTTCTTACCAAAAACAACTCTTGCTCGTAGGACCAGAAACTGCATGTGATTCAACTCTATTTAGGACTGGGAAACAAACGCTAGCTCGCCTTACAAGAAACACACTCTGCTTTTGAGAAAAGAGCACTCTTCTACTCTACTGTGTTTCCTATGGGGTCCGAACAGTGAGCTTGCTGAGAACAAAATAAATGTGCTTCCTACACACACGGGCCATATCTAGTTCAACTCTGCTTAGGAACCTGACAAGAACAGTAGATCCTCTTCAGTCCAATACACTGTACATGCTGGTAACAGACGCCAGTGCTATTTGCCCTGTGTATGACAATGGGAGCGCAATAGTCACTCTTTTTACCAGAAAACAACTCTTGCTCGTAGGACCAGAAACTGCATGTGATTCAACTCCATTTAGGACTGGGAAACAAAAGCTAGCTCACCTTACAAGAAACACACTCTGCTTTTAAGAAAAGAGCACTCTTCTAATCTACTGTATTTTCTATAGGGTCCGAACAGTGAGCTTGCTGAGAACAAAAGAACTGTGCTTCCTACACACACGGGCCATATCTAGATCAACTCTACTTAGGAAACTGACAAGAACAGTAGATCCTCTTCAGTCCAATACACTGTACTTGCTGGGAACAGACGCGAGGGCTATTTGCACTGTGTATGGCAAAGGGAGCACAATAGTGACTTTTCTTACCAGAAAACAACTCTTGCTCGTAGGACCAGAAACTGCATGTGTATTTCAACTCCATTTAGGACTGGGAAACAAACGCTAGCTTGCCTTATAAGAAACACACTCTGCTTTTGAGAAAAGAGCACTCTTCTACTCTACTGTGTTTCCTCTGGGGTTCGAACAGTGAGCTTGCTCAGAACAAAAGAACTGTGCTTCCTACACACACGGGCCATATCTAGTTCAAGTCTGTTTAGGAAACTGACAAGAACAGTATCTCCTCTTCAGTCCAATACACTGTACTTGTTGGGAACAGACGTGAGTGCTATTTTTACTGTGTATAGCAATGGGAGCGCAATAGTGACTCTTCATACCAGAGAACAACTCTTGCTCGTAGGACTAAAAACTGCATTTGATTTACCTCCATTTAGGACTGGGAAACAAACGCTAGATAGCCTTACAAGAAACACACTCTGCTTATGAGAAAAGAGCACTCCTCTACTCTACTGTGTTTCCTATAGGGCCAGTACAGAGAGCTTGCTCAGAACAAAAGAACTGTGCTTCCTAGACATGGGCCATATCTAGTTCAATTCTGCATAGGAAACTGACAAGAACAGTAGCTCCTCTTCAGTCCAATACACTGTAAATGCTGGGAACAGACGCGAGTGCTATTTGCACTGTGTATGGCAATGGGAGCGCATTAGTGACTCTTCTTACCAGAAAACAACTCTTGCTCGTAAGACCAAAAACTGCATTTGATTCAACTCCATTTAGGACTGGGAAACAAACCCTAGCTTGCCTTACAAGAAACACACTCTGCTTTTGAGAAAAGAGCACTCTTCTACTCTACTGTGTTTCCTATAGGGCCAGAACATTGAGCTTGCTCAGAACAAAAGAACTGTGCTTCCTACACACACGGGCCATATCTAGTTCAACTCTGCTTAGGAAACTGACAAGAAGAGTAGCTCCTCTTCATTCCAATACACTGTACTTGCTGGGAACAGACGCGAGAGCTATTTGCACTGAGAACATCAATGGGAGCACAACAGTGACTCTTCTTACCAGAAAACAACTCTTGCTCTTAGGACCAGAAACTGCATGTGATTCAATTCCATTTAGGACTGGGAAACAAACACTAGCTTGCCTTTCTAGAAACACACTCTGCTTTTGAGGAAAGAGCACTCTTCTACTCTACTGTGTTTCCTATAGGGCCAGAACAGTGAGCTTGCTGAGAACAAAAGAACTGTGCTTCCTACACACACGGGCCATATCTAGTTCAACTCTGCTAAGGAACCTGACAAGAACAGTAGCTCCTCTTCAGTCCAATACACTGTACATGCTGGGAACAGACGCCAGTGCTATTTGCCCTGTGTATGACAATGGGAGCATAATAGTGACTCTTCTTACCAGAAAACAACTCTTGCTCCTAGGACCAGAAACTGCATGTGATTCAGCTCCATTTAGGACTGGGAAACAAACGCTAGCTCGCCTGACATGAAACACACTCTGTTTTTTAGAAAAGAGTACTCTTCTACTCTACTGTGTTTCCTATAGGGCCAGAACAGTGAGCTTTCTCAGAACAAAAGAACTGTTCTTCCTACACACACGGGCCATATCTTGTTCAACTCTGCTTTGGAAACCGACGAGAACAGTAGCTCCTCTTCAGTCCAATACACTGTACTTGCTTCGAACAGACGCGAGTGCTATTTGCACTGTGTATGGAAATGGAGCGCAATAGTGACTTTCCTTACCAGAAAACAACTCTTGCTCTTAGGACCAGAAACTGCATGTTATTCAACTCCACTTAGGACTGGGAAACAAACGCTAGCTCGCCTTACAAGAAACACGCTCTGCTTTGAGAAAAGGTCACACTTCTACTCTACTGTGTTTCCTATAGGTTCCGAACAGTGAGCTTGCTCAGAACAAAAGAACCGTGCTTCCTACACACACGGGCCATATCTAGTTCAACTCTGCTTAGAAAATTGACAAGAACAGTAGCCTCTCTTCAGTCCAATACACTGTACTTGCTGGGAACAGACGCGAGTGCTACTTGCACTGTGTATGGCAAAGGGAGCGCAAAATGGACTCTTCTTACCAGAAAACAACTCTCGCTCGTAGGACCAGAAACTGCATGTGTATTTCAACTCGATTTAGGCCTGGGAAACAAATGCTAGCTCGCCTTACAAGAAACACACTTTGCTTTTGACAAAAGAGCACTCTTCTACTCTACTGTTTTTCCTATGGGGTCCAAACAGAGAACTTGCTCAGAACAAAGGAACTGTGCTTCCTACACCCGGGCCATATCTAGTTCAACTCTGCTGAGGAAACTGACAAGAGAAGTAGCTCCTCTTCAGTCCAATACACTGTACTTGCTGGCAACAGATGCCAGTGCTATTTGCACTGTGTATGGCAATGGGAGCGCAATAGTGACTTTCCTTACCAGAAAGCAACAATTGCTCGTAGGACCAAAACCTGCATGTGATTCAACTCCATTTAGGACTGGGAAACAAATGCTAGCTCGCCTTACAAGTAACACACTCTGCTTTTGAGTAAGGAGCACTCTTCTACTCTACTGTGTTTCCTTTAGCGCCAGAACAGTGAGCTTGCTCAGAACAAAAGAACTGTGCTTCCTACACACACGGCCATATCTAGTTCAATTCTCCTTAGGAAACTGACAAGAACAGTAGATCCTCTTCAGTCCAATACCATGTACTTGCTGGGAACAGACGCGAATGCTATTCGCACTGTGTATGACAATGGGAGCGCAATTGTGACTCTTCATACCACAAAACAACTCTTGCTCATAAAACCAGAAACTGCATGTGATTCAACTCCATTTAGGACTGGGAAACAAACGCAAGCTCGCCTTACAAGAAACACACTCTGCTTTTGAGAAAAGAGCACTCTTCTACTCTACTGTGTTTCCTATAGGACCAGAACAGTGAGCTTGCTCAGAACAAAAGAACTGTGCTTCCTACACACACGGCCATATCTAGTTCAACTCTGCTTAGGAAACTGACGAGAACAGTAGATCCTCTTCAGTCCAATACACTGTACTTGGTGTAAACAGACGCCAGTGCTATTTGCACTGTGTACAGCAATGGGAGCACAATAGTGACTCTTCTTACCAGAAAACAACTCCTGCTCATAGGACCAGAAACTGCATGTTATTCAACTCCACTTAGGACTGGGAAACAAACGCTAGCTCGCCTTACAAGAAACACGCTCTGCTTTGAGAAAAGGTCACACTTCTACTCTTCTGTGTTTCCTATAGGGTCCGAACAGTGAGCTTGCTCAGAACAAAAGAACCGTGCTTCCTACACACACGGGCCATATCTAGTTCAACTCTGCTTAGGAAACTGACAAGAACAGTAGATCCTCTTCAGTCCAATACACTGTACTTGCTGGGAACAGACGCCAGTGCTATTTGCACTGTGAATGACAAAGGGAGCGCAATAGTGACTCTTCTTACCAAAAACAACTCTTGTTCGTAAGACCAGAAACTGCATGTGATTCAACTCGATTTAGGACTGGGAAACAAACGCTAGCTCGCCTTACAAGAAACACACTCTGCTTTTGAGAAAAGAGCACTCTCTACTCTACTGTGTTTCCTGTAGGGCCAGAACAGTGAGCTTGCTCAGAACAAAAGAACTGTGCTTCCTAGACACGGGCCATATCAAGTTCAATTCTGCATAGGAAACTGACAAGAACAGTAGCTCCTCTTCAGTCCAATACACTGTAAATGCTGGGAACAGACGCGAGTGCTATTTGCACTGTGTATGGCAATGGGAGCGCATTAGTGACTCTTCTTACCAGAAAACAACTCTTGCTCGTAAGACCAAAAACTGCATTTGATTCAACTCCATTGAGGACTGGGAAACAAACCCTAGCTTGCCTTACAAGAAACACACTCTGCTTTTGAGAAAAGAGCACTCTTCTACTCTACTGTGTTTCCTATAGGGCCAGAACAGTGAGCTTGCTCAGAACAAAAGAACTGTGCTTCCTACACACACGGGCCATATCTAGTTCAACTCTGCTTAGGAAACTGACAAGAAGAGTAGCTCCTCTTCATTCCAATACACTGTACTTGCTGGGAACAGACGCGAGAGCTATTTGCACTGAGAACATCAATGGGAGCACAACAGTGACTCTTCTTACCAGAAAACAACTCTTGCTCTTAGGACCAGAAACTGCATGTGATTCAACTCCATTTAGGACTGGGAAACAAACACTAGCTTGCCTTTCTAGAAACACACTCTGCTTTTTAGGAAAGAGCACTCTTCTACACTACTGTGTTTCCTATAGGGCAAGAACAGTGAGCTTGCTGAGAACAAAAGAACTGTGCTTCCTACACACACGGGCCATATCTAGTTCAACTCTGCTAAGGAACCTGACAAGAACAGTAGCTCCTCTTCAGTCCAATACACTGTACATGCTGGGAACAGACGCCAGTGCTATTTGCCCTGTGTATGACAATGGGAGCATAATAGTGACTCTTCTTACCAGAAAACAACTCTTGCTCCTAGGACCAGAAACTGCATGTGATTCAGCTCCATTTAGGACTGGGAAACAAACGCTAGCTCGCCTGACATGAAACACACTCTGTTTTTTAGAAAAGAGCACTCTTCTACTCTACTGTGTTTCCTATAGGGCCAGAACAGTGAGCTTTCTCAGAACAAAAGAACTGTGCTTCCTACACACACGGGCCATATCTAGTTCAACTCTGCTTTGGAAACTGACGAGAACAGTAGCTCCTCTTCAGTCCAATACACTGTACTTGCTGGGAACAGACGCGAGTGCTATTTGCACTGTGTACAGCAATGGGAGCACAATAGTGACTCTTCTTACCAGAAAACAAGTCTTGCTCGTAGGACCAAAAACTGCATTTGATTCAACTCCATTTAGGACTGGGAAACAAACGCTAGCTAGACTTACAAGAAACACACTCTGCTTTTGAGAAAAGAGCACTCCTCTACTCTACTGTGTTTCCTATAGGGCCAGAACAGTGAGCTTGCTCAGAACAAAAGAACTGTGCTTCCTACACACAAGGGCCATATCTAGTTCAATTCTGCTTATGAAACTGACAAGAACAGTAGATCCTCTCTTCAGTCCAATACACTGTACTTGCTGGGAACAGACGCGAGTGCTATTTGCACTGTGTATGGCAAAGGGAGATCAAAATGGACTCTTCTTACCAGAAAACAACTCTCGCTCGTAGGACCAGAAAGTGCATGTGTATTTCAACTCGATTTAGGACTGGGAAACAAACGCTAGCTCGCCTTACAAGAAACACACTCTGCTTTTGAGAAAAGAGCACTCTTCTACTCTACTGTGTTTTCTATGGGGTCCGAACAGTGAGCTTGCTGAGAACAAAAGAACTGTGCTTTCTACACACACGGGCCATATCTAGTTCAATTCTGGTTAGGAAACTGACAAGAACAGTAGCTCCTCTTCAGTCCAATACACTGTACTTGCTGGGAAGAGAAGCGAGGGCTATTTGCACTATGTATGGCAAAGGGAACGCAATAGTGACTCTTCTTACCAGAAAACAAGTCTTGCTCTTAGGACCAGAAACAGCATGTGTATTTCAACTCCATTTAGGACTGGGAAACAAATGCTAGCTCGTCTTACAAGAAACACACTCTGTTTTTGAGAAAAGAGCACTCTTCTACTCTACTGTGTTTCCTATAGCGCTAGAACAGTGACCTTGCGCAGAACAAAAGAACTGTGCTTCCTACACACACGGGCCATATCTAGTTCAATTCTCCTTAGGAAAATGACAAGAACAGTATCCTCTCTTCAGTCCAATACACTCTACTTCCTGGGAACAGACGGGAGTGCTATTTGCACTGTGTATGGCAATGGGAGCGCAATAGTGACTCTTCTTACCAGAAAACAACTCTTGCTCTTAGGACCAGAAACTGCATGTTATTCAACTCCACTTAGGACTGGGAAACAAACGCTAGCTCGCCTTACAAGAAACACACTCTGCTTTGAGAAAAGGTCACACTTCTACTCTACTGTGTTTCCTATAGGGTCCGAACAGTGAGCTTGCTCAGAACAAAAGAACCGTGCTTCCTACACACACGGGCCATATCTAGTTCAACTCTGCTTAGAAAATTGACAAGAACAGTAGCCTCTCTTCAGTCCAATACACTGTACTTGCTGGGAACAGACGCGAGTGCTATTTGCACTGTGTATGGCAAAGGGAGCGCAAAATGGACTCTTCTTACCAGAAAACAACTCTCGCTCGTAGGACCAGAAACTGCATGTGTATTTCAACTCGATTTAGGCCTGGGAAACAAACGCTAGCTCGCCTTAGAAGAAACACACTCTGCTTTTGACAAAAGAGCACTCTTCTACTCTACTGTGTTTCCTATGGGGTCCAAACAGAGAACTTGCTCAGAACAAAAGAACTGTGCTTCCTACACCCGGGCCATATCTAGTTCAACTCTGCTGAGGAAACTGACAAGAGAAGTAGCTCCTCTTCAGTCCAATACACTGTACTTGCTGGCAACAGATGCCAGTGCTATTTGCACTGTGTATGGCAATGGGAGCACAATAGTGACTTTCCTTACCAGAAAGCAAAAATTGCTCGTAGGACCAAAACCTGCATGTGATTCAACTCCATTTAGGACTGGGAAACAAATGCTAGCTCGCCTTACAAGTAACACACTCTGCTTTTGAGGAAGGAGCACTCTTCTACTCTACTGTGTTTCCTTTAGAGCCAGAACAGTGAGCTTGCTCAGAACAAAAGAACTGTGCTTCCTACACACACGGCCATATCTAGTTCAATTCTCCTTAGGAAACTGACAAGAACAGTAGATCCTCTTCAGTCCAATACAATGTACTTGCTGGGAACAGACGCGAATGCTATTTGCACTGTGTATGACAATGGGAGCGCAATTGTGACTCTTCATACCACAAAACAACTCTTGCTCATAAAACCAGAAACTGCATGTGATTCAACTCCATTTAGGACTGGGAAACAAACGCAAGCTCGCCTTACAAGAAACACACTCTGCTTTTGAGAAAAGAGCACTCTTCTACTCTACTGTGTTTCCTATAGGACCAGAACAGTGAGCTTGCTCAGAACAAAAGAACTGTGCTTCCTACACACACGGCCATATCTAGTTCAACTCTGCTTAGGAAACTGACGAGAACAGTAGATCCTCTTCAGTCCAATACACTGTACTTGGTGTAAACAGACGCCAGTGCTATTTGCACTGTGTACAGCAATGGGAGCACAATAGTGACTCTTCTTACTAGAAAACAACTCCTGCTCATAGGACCAGAAACTGCATGTTATTCAACTCCACTTAGGACTGGGAAACAAACGCTAGCTCGCCTTACAAGAAACACGCTCTGCTTTGAGAAAAGGTCACACTTCTACTCTTCTGTGTTTCCTATAGGGTCCGAACAGTGAGCTTGCTCAGAACAAAAGAACCGTGCTTCCTACACACACGGGCCATATCTAGTTCAACTCTGCTTAGGAAACTGACAAGAACAGTAGATCCTCTTCAGTCCAATACACTGTACTTGCTGGGAACAGACGCCAGTGCTATTTGCACTGTGAATGACAAAGGGAGCGCAATAGTGACTCTACTTACCAAAAACAACTCTTGTTCGTAAGACCAGAAACTGCATGTGATTCAACTCGATTTAGGACTGGGAAACAAACGCTAGCTCGCCTTACAAGAAACACACTCTGCTTTTGAGAAAAGAGCACTCTCTACTCTACTGTGTTTCCTGTAGGGCCAGAACAGTGAGCTTGCTCAGAACAAAAGAACTGTGCTTCCTAGACACGGGCCATATCTAGTTCAATTCTGCATAGGAAACTGACAAGAACAGTAGCTCCTCTTCAGTCCAATACACTGTAAATGCTGGGAACAGACGCGAGTGCTATTTGCACTGTGTATGGCAATGGGAGCGCATTAGTGACTCTTCTTACCAGAAAACAACTCTTGCTCATAAGACCAAAAACTGCATTTGATTCAACTCCATTTAGGACTGGGAAACAAACCCTAGCTTGCCTTACAAGAAACACACGCTGCTTTTGAGAATAGAGCACTCTTCTACTCTACTGTGTTTCCTATAGGGCCAGAACATTGAGCTTGCTCAGAACAAAAGAACTGTGCTTCCTACACACACGGGCCATATCTAGTTCAACTCTGCTTAGGAAACTGACAAGAAGAGTAGCTCCTCTTCATTCCAATACACTGTACTTGCTGGGAACAGACGCGAGAGCTATTTGCACTGAGAACAGCAATGGGAGCACAACAGTGACTCTTCTTACCAGAAAACAACTCTTGCTCTTAGGACCAGAAACTGCATGTGATTCAACTCCATTTAGGACTGGGAAACAAACACTAGCTTGCCTTTCTAGAAACACACTCTGCTTTTGAGGAAAGAGCACTCTTCTACTCTACTGTGTTTCCTATAGGGCAAGAACAGTGAGCTTGCTGAGAACAAAAGAACTGTGCTTCCTACACACACGGGCCATATCTAGTTCAACTCTGCTAAGGAACCTGACAAGAACAGTAGCTCCTCTTCAGTCCAATACACTGTACATGCTGGGAACAGACGCCAGTGCTATTTGCCCTGTGTATGACAATGGGAGCATAATAGTGACTCTTCTTACCAGAAAACAACTCTTGCTCCTAGGACCAGAAACTGCATGTGATTCAGCTCCATTTAGGACTGGGAAACAAACGCTAGCTCGCCTGACATGAAACACACTCTGTTTTTTAGAAAAGAGCACTCTTCTACTCTACTGTGTTTCCTATAGGGCCAGAACAGTGAGCTTTCTCAGAACAAAAGAACTGTGCTTCCTACACACACGGGCCATATCTCGTTCAACTCTGCTTTGGAAACTGACGAGAACAGTAGCTCCTCTTCAGTCCAATACACTGTACTTGCTTCGAACAGACGCGAGTGCTATTTGCACTGTGTATGGAAATGGAGCGCAATAGTGACTTTCCTTACCAGAAAACAACTCTTGCTCTTAGGACCAGAAACTGCATGTTATTCAACTCCACTTAGGACTGGGAAACAAACGCTAGCTCGCCTTACAAGAAACACGCTCTGCTTTGAGAAAAGGTCACACTTCTACTCTACTGTGTTTCCTATAGGTTCCGAACAGTGAGCTTGCTCAGAACAAAAGAACCGTGCTTCCTACACACACGGGCCATATCTAGTTCAACTCTGCTTAGGAAACTCACAAGAACAGTAGCTCCTCTTCAGTCCAATACACTGCACTTGGTGGGAACAGACGCGAGTGCTATTTGCACTGTGTACGGCAATAAGTGCACAATAGTGAATCTTCTTACCAGGAAACAACTCTTGCTCGTAGGACTAGAAACTGCATTTGATTCAATCCACTTAGGACTGGGAAACAAACGCTAGCTCGCCTTACAAGAAACATGCTCGGCTTTTGAGAATAGGGCGCACATCTACTCTACTGTGTTTCCTATGGGGTCCGAACAGTAAGCTTGCTGAGAACAAAAGAACTGTGCTTCCTACACACACGGGCCATATCTAGTTCAACTCTGCTTAGGAACCTGACAAGAACAGTAGCTCCTCTTCAGTCCAATACACTGTACATGCTGGGAACAGACGCCAGTGCTATTTGCCCTGTGTATGACAATGGGAGCATAATAGTGACTCTTCTTACCAGAAAACAACTCTTGCTCCTAGGACCAGAAACTGCATGTGATTCAGCTCCATTTAGGACTGGGAAACAAACGCTAGCTCGCCTGACATGAAACACACTCTGTTTTTTAGAAAGGAGCACTCTTCTACTCTACTGTGTTTCCTATAGGGCCAGAACAGTGAGCTTGCTCAGAACAAAAGAACTGTGCTTCCTACACACGGCCATATTTCGTTCAATTCTGCTTAGTAAACTGACAAGAACAGTAGATCCTCTTCAGTCCAATACACTGTACATGCTGGGAACAAACGCCAGTGCGATTTGCACTGTGTATGGCAATGGGAGCACAATAGTGACTCTTCTTACCAGAAAACAACTCTTGCTCGTAGGACCAGAAACTGCATGTGATTCAACTCCATTTAGAACTGGGAAACAAACACTAGCTCGCCTTACAAGAAACACTTTCTGATTTTTAGAAAAGAGCACTCTTCTACTCTACTGTGTTTCCTATAGGCTCAGAACAAAAGAACTGTGCTTCCTACACACACGTGCCATATCTAGTTCAACTCTGCTTAGGAAACTGACAAAAACAGTAGCTCCTCTTCAGTCCAATACACTGTACTTGCTGGGAACAGACGCGAGTGCTATTTGCACTGTGTATGGCAATGGGAGTGCAATAGTGACTCTTCTTACCAGAAAACAACTCTTGCTCGTAGGACCAAAAACTGCATTTGATTCACCTCCATTTAGGACTGGGAAACAAATGCTAGCTAGACTTACAAGAAACACGCTCTGCTTTTGAGAATAGGCACACATCTTCTCTATTGTGTTTCCTATGGGGTCCAAACAGTGAGCCTGCCCAGAACAAAAGATTTGTGCTTCCTACACACAGAAGTCATATCTAGTTCAACTCCGCTTAGGAAATTGACAAGAACAGTAGCTTCTCTTCAGTCCAATACACTGTACTTGCTGGGAACAGACGCGAGTGCTATTTGCACTGAGAACAGCAATGGGAGCACAACAGTGACTCTTCTTACCAGAAAACAACTCTTGCTCTTAGGACCAGAAACTGCATGCGATTCAACTCCATTTAGGACTGGGAAACAAACACTAGCTCGCCTTTCTAGAAACACACTCTGCTTTTGAGGAAAGAGCACTCTTCTACTCTACTCAGTTTCCTATAGGGCAAGAACAGTGAGCTTGCTGAGAACAAAAGAACTGTGCTTCCTACACACACGGGCCATATCTAGTTCAACTCTGCTTAGGAACCTGACAAGAACAGTAGCTCCATTTCAGTCCAATACACTGTACATGCTGGGAACAGACGCCAGTGCTATTTGCCCTGTGTATGACAATGGGAGCATAATAGTGACTCTTCTTACCAGAAAACAACTCTTGCTCCTAGGACCAGAATCTGCATGTGATTCAGCTCCATTTAGGACTGGGAAACAAACGCTAGCTCGCCTGACATGAAACACACTCTGTTTTTTAGAAAAGAGCACTCTTAAACTCTACTGTGTTTCCTATAGAGCCAGAACAGTGAGCTTTCTCAGAAAAAAAAAAACTGTGCTTCCTGCACACACGGGCCATATCTAGTTCAACTCTGCTTTGGAAACTGACGAGAACATTATCTCCTCTTCAGTCCAATACACTGTACTTGCTTCGAACAGACGCGAGTGCTATTTGCACTGTGTATGGAAATGGAGCACAATAGTGACTTTCCTTACCAAAAAACAACTCTTGCTCGTAGGACCAAAAACTGCATGTGATTCAACTCCATTTGGACTGGGAAACAAACACTAGCTCGTCTTACAAGAAACACAGTCTTCTTTTTGAGTAAAGAGCACTCTTCTACTCTACTGTGTTTTCTATGGGGTCCGAACAGTGAGCTTGCAGAGAACAAAAGAACTGTGCTTCCTACACACTCACGCCATATCTAATTCAACTCTGCTTAGGAAACTGACAAGAACAGTAGCTCCTCTTCAGTCCAATACACTGTACTTGCTGGGAACAGACGTGAGTGCTATCTGCACTGTGAATGGCAATGGGAGCGCAATAGTGACTCTTCTTACCAGAAAACAACTCTTGCTCATAGGACCAGAAACTGCATGTGATTCAACTCCATTTCGAACTGGGAAACAAACACTAGCTCGCCTTACAAGAAACACTTTTTGCTTTTGAGAAAAGAGCACTCTTCTACTCTACTGTGTTTCCTATAGGGCCAGAACAGTGAGCTTGCTGAGAACAAAAGAACTGTGCTTTCTACACACACGGGCCATATCTAGTTCAATTCTGGTTAGGAAACTGACAAGAACAGTAGCTCCTCTTCAGTCCAATACACTGTACTTGCTAGGAAGAGAAGCGAGGGCTATTTGCACTATGTATGGCAAAGGGAGCACAATAGTGACTCTTCTTACCAGAAAACAAGTCTTGCTCGTAGGACCAGAAACTGCATGTGTATTTCAACTCCATTTAGGACTGGGAAACCAACGCTAGCTCCTCTTACAAGAAACACACTCTGCTTTTGAGAAAAGAGCACTCTTCTACTCTACTGTGTTTCCGATAGGGCTAGAACAGTGACCTTGCTCAGAACAAAAGAACTTTGCTTCCTACACACACGGGACATATCTAGTTCAATTCTCCTTAGGAAAATTACAAGAACAGTATCCTCTCTTCAATCCAATACACTCTACTTGCTGGGAACAGACGCGAGTGCTATTTGCACTGTCTATGGGAAACGGAGCGCAATAGTGACTCTTCTTACCAGAAAACAACTCTTGCTCTTAGGACCAGAAACTGCATGTTATTCAACTCCACCTTAGGACTGGGAAACAAACCCTAGCTCGCCTTACAAGAAACACGCTCTGCTTTGAGAAAAGGTCACACTTCTACTCTACTGTGTTTCCTATAGGGTCCGAACAGTGAGCTTGCTCAGAACAAAAGAACCGTGTTTCCTACACACACGGGCCATATCTAGTTCAACTCTGCTTAGGAAACTGACAAGAACAGTAGATCCTCTTCAGTCCAATAAACTGTACTTGCTGGGAACAGACGCCAGTGGTATGTGCACTGTGAATGACAAAGGGAGCACAAGAGTGACTCTTCTTACCAAAAACAACTCTTGCTCGTAGGACCAGAAACTGCATGTGATTCAACTCTATTTAGGACTGGGAAACAAACGCTAGCTCGCCTTACAAGAAACACACTCTGCTTTTGAGAAAAGAGCACTCTTCTACTCTACTGTGTTTCCTATGGGGTCCGAACAGTGAGCTTGCTGAGAACAAAATAAATGTGCTTCCTACACACACGGGCCATATCTAGTTCAACTCTGCTTAGGAACCTGACAAGAACAGTAGATCCTCTTCAGTCCAATACACTGTACATGCTGGTAACAGACGCCAGTGCTATTTGCCCTGTGTATGACAATGGGAGCGCAATAGTCACTCTTTTTACCAGAAAACAACTCTTGCTCGTAGGACCAGAAACTGCATGTGATTCAACTCCATTTAGGACTGGGAAACAAAAGCTAGCTCACCTTACAAGAAACACACTCTGCTTTTAAGAAAAGAGCACTCTTCTAATCTACTGTATTTTCTATAGGGTCCGAACAGTGAGCTTGCTGAGAACAAAAGAACTGTGCTTCCTACACACACGGGCCATATCTAGATCAACTCTACTTAGGAAACTGACAAGAACAGTAGATCCTCTTCAGTCCAATACACTGTACTTGCTGGGAACAGACGCGAGGGCTATTTGCACTGTGTATGGCAAAGGGAGCACAATAGTGACTTTTCTTACCAGAAAACAACTCTTGCTCGTAGGACCAGAAACTGCATGTGTATTTCAACTCCATTTAGGACTGGGAAACAAACGCTAGCTTGCCTTATAAGAAACACACTCTGCTTTTGAGAAAAGAGCACTCTTCTACTCTACTGTGTTTCCTCTGGGGTTCGAACAGTGAGCTTGCTCAGAACAAAAGAACTGTGCTTCCTACACACACGGGCCATATCTAGTTCAAGTCTGTTTAGGAAACTGACAAGAACAGTATCTCCTCTTCAGTCCAATACACTGTACTTGTTGGGAACAGACGTGAGTGCTATTTTTACTGTGTATAGCAATGGGAGCGCAATAGTGACTCTTCATACCAGAGAACAACTCTTGCTCGTAGGACTAAAAACTGCATTTGATTTACCTCCATTTAGGACTGGGAAACAAACGCTAGATAGCCTTACAAGAAACACACTCTGCTTATGAGAAAAGAGCACTCCTCTACTCTACTGTGTTTCCTATAGGGCCAGTACAGAGAGCTTGCTCAGAACAAAAGAACTGTGCTTTTCCCTAGACATGGGCCATATCTAGTTCAATTCTGCATAGGAAACTGACAAGAACAGTAGCTCCTCTTCAGTCCAATACACTGTAAATGCTGGGAACAGACGCGAGTGCTATTTGCACTGTGTATGGCAATGGGAGCGCATTAGTGACTCTTCTTACCAGAAAACAACTCTTGCTCGTAAGACCAAAAACTGCATTTGATTCAACTCCATTTAGGACTGGGAAACA